>NC_091469.1:464518514-464643514 GCF_036971445.1 Narcine bancroftii
AATATTTTTTCTTTGTATCTACTAATTTGATCACTGACATTGCCAGGTGAGCACTTTACTCAACACTGTGCCAAAAACCTATCATATATAAAAGCACTTGGCTTCAAAATTATAGAACAGAGTCGACTAAATAAAATGAGTCTGTTTTAGAGCCAACAAATTTCAGACCTACTTAGTTTAACAGGCAAAACAGATGAGAAATGGCTTATCTTGCTGCTTTGACATTTATTCAATGCATGAGCACTGTTTATTTCCTCTTAAGCTTGACAGCACAATATATTACATTTACTAGTTTTCCCTCTCTTACAAATAACATGAATTATACTTTTACCAAACTTGGAGAATGTAATTGTTTGCTAAACATTTAAAGACATGTTATTGAATAGGCAACCTCACAGACACAGAATGATAAAGAAAAGCTTTGAAGCAATGTACTATTCCCAACCAGTCCCTCTGCCAATTACAAAATAAGACTTGCATTTACAATCTATTGCTCTTTTCACAGTTCATCCCACTTATTGAACCACAGTTTTAATGTTGACACTTCTGTCGGGAACATACATGCCAAATGGAAAAATGTTGAATAAACAGTTGAACTGAAATATAAACTCTGTTTCTCTCCCCATTTTGAAATATTCCCAGAGTTTCCTGTTTTTATTTCAGATTTTGAATATGTACTTTAAGGTTTGGAGAAGATAAATGTTGGTCAGGAAATTTTGAAAACTGTCCTGAACTTCTGCAATACTGCCAAAGGATTATTTTCAGCGATCTAAATGATTGGACACAACTAAAAGCTCTTTCCGTGCATTCCATCAGTGATCACTTTTCAGAAGCACTTTATTTGCTGGAAAGCATTCTGCTACATTTGGAATGGAACATGCCAGGTAAAAGAGCAAGTCTTCTTTGAAAGGTGCCCACTCAGATGGAGTAAGTGTGTGGAGATACAACCGCTGGACTCTCTGTGACTACCTGCGTCTATCCGCACTCCTGCACTGCCTACTGCAGGGGGCAACCCATACAGTCACTCTTATGTAGGGCTACCTACCAGACCCCTCACGAACGTCTTTTTTTCTTCCCCAGGAAATTGGTGATGGGAGTCTCACTGCTAGCATGGTTGATGTCTCTGGGACTAGACCTCATCCGTAGATGTGAGGACTCACAAATCCGACCCCTTGGTCGAACAGGTGCACCTCCTCCATGCCAACCCACATTACGCCTATGGGCCATACCCCAATGGACATGAGGACACTGGCTCGACTCATGACCTGGCATCAACGGGAGCCAAGAAACCCATCCCGGGCACCTCCAGAATCCTCCCGGAGCCAACATTCTACCCCTGTCCACTATCAACCACAGGACCCTGCTGCCCACTGACCCACCCCTGACCTACACCCCTCACTACCATGCACCACCCTGCCCGCACTGCTGGCCACCCAACCACCCCTGACCCAGCCAACCTTCAGGTAGCCTCATCTCCACTGACTATTGACCAGGAGCCTGTCCTGCAACAGTCCCAGAGGCAATGCTGACCACCAGATCGCCTGAATTTGTAAACCGGTAAGTATGTCTTTTCTCTCCCAACTACTCGGTATCTAGCGGACACTCAGCACCAAGACAGTGGTGGATGCTGTTTTTCTTCCACCTCCCCACCCCAGGGACTCATCTTAAGAAGGGGATGAACATGGGTGATACAACTACCAGACTGTCAGTGACTGCCTGCATCTGTCCGCACTCCTGTCTGCCTACTGCAGGGGTAAAACCACAGAGAGGTATCCTGGGAGGCTGGCTCCACCTATTCCCTACCAATCACTGGCCCCATATAAAGGCTCACGCCAGCCCTTGGGTAGGAGTAGAGCTCATGGAGTCAGAATGGATAATGAACCTTGTGTGCAAGTTTTAAGCTAATTATAGTCTGAGGTACAGCCTTCGTTATTTGTGCTTGTTTTGTCTTCACTGTAGTGCATCGCAAGGTGTCACTTGCTTTGTACTTTTATCTCTGCTCCGATGCCAACCAGGATATGCCAGCCGGTGGATTTATCAGTCACATTCAGGTAGCTGTTCATGTGGCAGCTGGCTGAGTCATTTTCCTGCCCCCCAGCACTGATGTTAAAAGCACCAGGTGGGGTGATGTTCCTCTGACTTGAGCTTGGAGAGGGTCCACGGCTGGCTGGTTCCTGGACGAGTGACCTGGCTGAGGGCAGCTTCATTCTCCCTCTTGGTGCACCATAGGGTCTCTGCTCGGGCTGCGACACACCGTGGGTGTCTGAAGTCCTCATCTGCCAGCAGGAGCTGAATGTCCTCGGGCATCTGCTCCAGGAAGATCTGGCGAAACAAGAAGCAGGGCTTGTGATCTTCTGCCAGTCCCAGCATCTCTTCCATGAGGGCTGATGGTGTTCGGTCTCCCAACCCATCCAGATGTAGGAGTCTGGGGCACACTGTTGTGGGGAGAGACCGAATGTGCCAGAAGAAGGTTCTTGAGGGTAGGGTATTTACCCTTGGCTGGTGGGTTGTGGATGAGATCATCCATCCTGGATGCAGTCTGCTCGTCCAGCACGCTCATGATATGGTAAAACATCATGGCATCTACAGAAATATTCCTGAGGTGAAACTGCACCTCCGCTTACCTGAAACACATACGCAGGCGATGGGTCCAGAAGGGAGGCAGTTTGATAGCCATGACATTGATCTCGGTGGGATCTATGCTGCAAGACCAGAAAGACATCTGGGCTCATCGGGGTCACCAATGTAGCGGTAGCTACAGCGAAGAAACTCACAGCCACCATGTTGGATGGACTCAACGACTGTTTTATTCAAATCCCGCGTGCACTCCTTTAAGGGCAGCTTGACCTCGGCCACCACGTGCGCGCTGAATGACATAATGCCTAAGGCGCGTGCTTGGCTGGAAACACGAGGTAAGGGCGAACCCCTGATGGTGCCATTTTCTCATGGCTGCCCCACCATGCAGTGGTACAAGCGGGGCCAGTTCGCCACGAGAGAGTGTGTGGCCACAGACTGACCTTTCATACCTGTGGACGCTGCCTAATCCATTGAGATCCTCCATGTTCTAATTGTTTGCTTGCTGCTCTTCTTGTTGGCGTTTTGCCTCATGCTGGCAGTGGAGAAAGCCAAAAAGATACATCATGGTGGGAATGGGAATGGGAAGGGGAACATGCAATCTGTGTTCCTTGTCCACCCCCATCAGTCCTCCCATATCTTCTTCTCCTTTGTTTACCATTTCTATCTTCCCTCATTATCCAGGTTTATTACCCCTCCCGCCTCAGTTCCATCCCCCTGTTTCCCACATATCATTATATATAATGTATGTGTGTGTGTGTGTGTGTGTGTGTGTGTGTGTGTGTGTGTGTGTGTGTGTGTGTGTGTGTGTGTGTGTGTGTGTGTGTGTGTGTGTGTGTGTGTGTGTAATAGTCAATATCATGTAAAAGTCAACCCACCTATTTTTGACCCTGGCAACCTGCCCACCTGAGCTTCTGATGCCTCGACTGTGATGGAGACTCTCACCTAGGCCCTGGCCCCTCACCCACCAGAGTAACTGGCATCCTGACCATGGACTCTTACCAAGGGCCCAACCTCTCACCCACCATAGCTCCTTGATGCCCTGAGTGCTGCTTTCAGCCACCTGCCATTCTGACATCCTGATGCTGTGAATGACATAGGTACTTACACGGTCAAAAGTATTATGTGTGTAAAAGTATAATGTGTAAAAATCAATCCCTAAATTTTACCCTAAAAATTGGTCAACAAATTCTACTACTACATGTATATACAGGTACCCTCCGACTTTCAACCTATGTGACTTACATATGACTGAATTTTAAAAAATATAAAATTTATGCTATTTTGCTGTATTTGATTCCTGTGCACATGAGTCTTCGGTTGGCACATTCGCTGTGTGTTCGTGTATTGGAGTTCAGTTGGCACCTGCGCGAGAGTCAACGGCGCAAATTCAATATCATCAGGGTGCTTAACTCTCGCGCAGGTCCCAACCGAACTCTAATACGTGAACCTACCATACATGCACCAACTGAAGACTCGCGCATGTGCACAGGAATCTAAATGGCCGTGCCCAGCCTATGAACCTTGGGTCGGTGATTAACAAGGCAAGTACACACATTTTGGCTCTTACGTGGCCTGTATTCCTGTTATAGTTCATCAAATACAAAATGTGATTAAAATGTTTGCATTAAGACCTTGGTACTCTGCATGCGTGCGCAAAATTCCGATGTTCATTTTGAGATACAAACAATCCTTCGATTTCAATTATGGTCATAAGTCTGGGAGTACCTATCTCTTCTTTGGCTTGGCTTCGCGGACGAAGATTTATGGAGGGGGTAAAAAGTTCACGTCAGCTGCAGGCTCGTTTGTGGCTGACAAGTCCGATGCGGGACAGGCAGACACGATTGCAGTGGTTGCAAGGGAAAATTGGTTGGTTGGGGTTGGGTGTTGGGTTTTTCCTCCTTTGCCTTTTGTCAGTGAGGTGGGCTCTGCGGTCTTCTTCAAAGGAGGTTGCTGCCCGCCAAACTGTGAGGCGCCAAGATGCACGGTTTGAGGCGTTATCAGCCCACTGGCGGTGGTCAATGTGGCAGGCACCAAGAGATTTCTTTAGGCAGTCCTTGTACCTTTTCTTTGGTGCACCTCTGTCACGGTGGCCAGTGGAGAGCTCGCCATATAACACGATCTTGGGAAGGCGATGGTCCTCCATTCTGGAGACGTGACCCACCCAGCACAGCTGGATCTTCAGCAGCGTGGACTCGATGCTGTCGACCTCTGCCATCTCGAGTACTTCGACGTTAGGGATGAAAGCGCTCCAATGGATGTTGAGGATGGAGCGGAGACAACGCTGGTGGAAGCGTTCTAGGAGCCGTAGGTGGTGCCGGTAGAGGACCCATGATTCGGAGCCGAACAGGAGTGTGGGTATGACAACGGCTCTGTAAACGCTTATCTTTGTGAGGTTTTTCAGTTGGTTGTTTTTCCAGACTCTTTTGTGTAGTCTTCCAAAGGCGCTATTTGCCTTGGCGAGTCTGTTGTCTATCTCATTGTCGATCCTTGCATCTGATGAAATGGTGCAGCCGAGATAGGTAAACTGGTTGACCGTTTTGAGTTTTGTGTGCCCGATGGAGATGTGGGGGGGCTGGTAGTCATGGTGGGGAGCTGGCTGATGGAGGACCTCAGTTTTCTTCAGGCTGACTTCCAGGCCAAACATTTTGGCAGTTTCCGCAAAGCAGGACGTCAAGCGCTGAAGAGCTGGCTCTGAATGGGCAACTAAAGCGGCATCATCTGCAAAGAGTAGTTCACGGACAAGTTTCTCTTGTGTCTTGGTGTGAGCTTGGTGTGTACCTATAAACAGTAGTTATCCACTGGAGTTTCTTCTCCTTAGCTCCCCTCAAACCTTTGGTAGCAGTGATCCCTGTCTTCTATCCCTTTGTGATCTAAACTACTATTATCAGACATCTCAAGGCACTTGAGAATTATAATGATATTGTCTTTGCAAAACCTTCCAACTTCATGGATGACATGTGAACCAACATCAGTTTCCTCTTCAGGCTGACATCCCCAGAATTGAATCCCCAGCTTTGTCTTTGCAGGCCTAACAACTGATTTACAAAACACTTTGATCTGAGCTGCTCCAATACACACAAAATCAAGGATGTGTTCAAAGCTTCTTTGAGAAGATACAACATCTTCACTGAGTCCACAGGTAAATAAGATTAAGGCATGTTGGTCGGCATGAATGGGTTGACTCTACAGCCTGTTTCTGTGCTGTTTGATGCAATTATGCTTTTTACACGGCCATTTCCTTCCGGGAAATTTGATCCTTTTTTTCTGGAATGCCTGCTGTGTAAAATGCACAAATACAGAATGGGGGGAGGGTGGGGGTTAATTCCAGTGCAGTCTTTGTTCCAGCAATGGGCCTAATAAATTTCCCGGAATGCTGGTAGTGTAAAAGGTGCTTCTGGCAATCCAGGACCAACTCAAGTACATAATGTGACATTTTGATGATGCATAATGTGCGTGACATTTCAGCGTGAGATTTGAACATTTTAAGCCAACAGTCAGTTCTCAGCATCCAATGACCAGAATGCCAGCCAACTGGAGAGATTCAGCTCCTCACCATCTTAGTAGAGAACAAAATAAGCCACCACATATCTGGCACGGTGAGGGATGGACTGATATCAGACAGGGTAGCTCAAAAAATGAGAGACAGAGGCTTCCTGAGGGGGGAAGCTGGGTCTCTGATTAGATGCACAAGGATTTCCACTCCATTAACAGTTTTGGATTTTTGTGGATAGAGCAATATAGATGTGCAAGTACCTTATGAAACTTCTGAGAACACAAACAATCAATAAACCAATATTTTCTAATGACCATTTTACATAAACAGGATTGAACCTGACCCTTCAATTTGTCATGTCTCATTTGATGTAGACTTAGTCATCCATTCATTGAGTTTAAACATATAAACATATCATATATGGTTACGTGACAAAAAAAAACACTTTAGACTGATTGACTGAATGACACATAAATTACTGTACAGTGGGGTATATTACCTTACTTCATGGCCTTTCTGCAGATGGCGACTTGACTAAAACTCAAGCATCATGGGTAAAGATAAAGGGTAAAAGTCCCATTATTGTCATGTAATACTACATTTATAATGTCACATATGTGAAATTCTTTAACTTTTGCCTACCACAAGGCAGACAGAGATCTGCCACTTTGTCCAGCGGCCCTCACAGAAACCTATAGCACCTGGTGTTCCTAGGCTGTCTCCCCTCTGGCCAGTCCTGTGCCTGCCTAGCTTCTGAGATCAGAAAATCCGAGGTGTATTCAGGTTATTAGGTGCTGTGTGACCACATACACCTCTATGAAGCTGGAACAACAAAAGGTCTGGGTTTAGATAGACAAATGAAACACATTAATTGATGAAGGGCAATAATTGTAACTCAGGGAATGATCGTTACGAATAGTTGTGGTCTACAACAGCCTGAAGAACAATAGAGTGCCAGCCTTTCCAATTAAAGTAGGCTAATGGGCCCTCATAAGGGGCTCTGTTAGGTATACATGTGTCATCAAAGACATCAGTACACATTGTATACCCCCATTCTGCAAAATTGTCCATTGTCCCCTGAAGTCGTGCAGGTAAACAAAACATTTAAATAGGGTCCTCTTCTATGTTCCAGTAACTTGGGGTACAAACACACACACACAGTGGCCACACCAACATCAAAATGACAACTTGTAGATCAATATTCACATGGGGTAGTATACCACTACACTACGAGTCAAATCCATGGTTCCAGAGGCTATCACCAGTTTGTTGTCTTGAGCCTCGGGTGTGGCTTGATGAGTTCTAATACAGAGTGAAAAGTATCCCAAGACACATGGAAATGACAGTAGGGCATTAGTCCAGAACATAGGCCCATGTGGTCTCTCTCTCTCCTCTACATTTTTCTATCCGACGTCTATGGCGTCTAAGATCTGTGCACGTTTATGCCTCAAAATGCTCCCTGATTCTCTTCAAATTCTCCTCCAATGTATTGCTGATCACACGAACATGCTGCTCGCATGAATTCTACATCCATCTGTGCATCATGAAGTTGTGTATGATGTACAGGAAATAAGCCTACGCTCCAAGTGCGGTATACATGTTTACAGCTAGTACCATAAGCACATCAAGATCTACCACTGTCTTTGTTTTGAAGGATATATCAGACACATGTGTTATATATCACAGGGGACGTCGACGCAATGGAGTTACACGTCCCATCTCTTATGCTCCTGCAATGCTGAATTGTTGTGTAAAAATACTCACTGACCAGGAAATTGGAGGCTTTGCTCATTTCATTGCCTAAGTGACAAAAGTTGGCTTAATGGCTTCTTTACGGAAATATCATGGAATTTCTATGTAAAAATATAGCTGCCTTTTTTACTGTATGACTCCCTGATTCACTGGAATGCCAAAAGTGGAGAAGAGTCATTGGGGATGTATTGAGAACATTGAATGCATTGGGAGCACACAGCAGTCCAGCATAAAAACCAAAAGGAGTGCACCTCTCCTCAGAAATGACCATCTTCCTGCTCCGTCAGCAACCTTCTCTATGTCACAGGCTCCACGGCTCCCACATTAGCTTGATCAGTCATCTCAGAACACATGAAATCAGAGTGGAAGCTAGTCATCAATCCCGAGGGGCTGCCCCAGAAGAATAGAATTGAACCACTTTCCTATCCAAGTTTTCCCTCTGATTTTGGATAAAATCAAAACCTCAAAAGCAAAAAAAAACACTTAAATTTAAAGTTAATCTCAAAAAATCATTTCATATTTTTACGAGTACTCTTGAGCACACTTAAACCAGATATTTGATGATGAATTTCTCAGCAAAGCTAATCTTCTACAGGCAGTCCCCGGGTTACAAACATCCGGGTTACAAACAAATGGTACCTGTACTTACGAACGGGCTGTTCCCCAATTTGCACATAAGCATCAATGCGCAGAATGATACCTCACAAAAACTAAATAAGAACCGTAAGTACCTGTTCCGCCTTATGTACAAACTTGGCTTTAGAGCAGACCCAGGTAACGGAACGTGTTCGTTACTTGGAGATGGTCTGTAAAGCTAAATGATACGTGCCACCAACCTTCTGATACTCCAATAGTTGACAGAAAAAGACAGTTTTCATCAACTATCTTGATCAGGGATAAGCTTTTTGATACGTTGAATTAACATTGAAATTTTGCCTGATATTAACCATCATTCATAGTAGTTTTTAGAGATGAGAATTAACATGTAAAGCTCTTAATGTGCATTTATTACACTAAAATACCCAATATTCAAAATTCAAGCAACCGGCAAAAATAATCGCGCAAAATAAATAGGTAAAAAAATATGAAAGTTTAAAATTAGACCTCCTTGAGGTCAGCTTGCCAAACCACACAACACACAAACTCAGGCAACCACAAAATTCTCTTATCCGGCATCTACAAATCCCTATAGGTGCCAATACCAGAGGTTTTAATGTATTAAAGACACGTGGAACTATTTATTTGAGGGGAAAAAAAATACAATGATAGGAACTCAGCAGATCCAGCAACTCAGCTTATCAATAAGATTGAAAGAGTGCAGAGAAGATTTTTCTAGGTTGTTGCCTGTACTTCAGGAACTGAGTTACAGGGAAAGGTTAAACAGTTTAGGACATTATTCCCTGGGGTGTAGAAGAATGTGGAGAGGTATTTCAAATTATGAGGGGGATAGACAGCATAAATATAGGTTGGCATTTTACACTGAGGGTAGGTGAGATACAAACCGGAGGACACGGGTTAAGGGTAAAAGGGAAAATATTTAGGGGAAATATGAGGGGGAACTTCTTCACACAGAGTGGTGAGATTGTGGAGCAAGCTGCCAGCTGCAGTGGTGAATGCTGGCTCAATTTTAACATTTGAAAAAATTTGGACAGTTACGTGGATGGAAGATGTATGGAGGGCTATGGACTGGGTGCAGCTCAGTGGCACTAGGCAAAAAAAATGTTTTGGCACAGACTCAAATTGCTGAAGTGCTCTGTTTCTGTGTGGTAATATTTTATGATTCTATGGTTCTGAGTCTCTATATAGGATCCTGATCCAAAACACTGACTGACCACTTCTCTCCATGGGTGATGCCACACTCATTGAGTTTCTCCAGCCTCTCATTGATTGCTCAAGATTCCAGCATCTGCAGATCTTGTTTGGCTCTGATTTATTTGTAAAGATGCTCTTATATTTTGATTGTGGAGAAACACATGGCCTCCCTGACTGTCTGGAATTTTATGAATTGCGGGTGGTCATGCGACCTCCCCATCTGAAACTTATTCAGAAGTCACATCACCTGTCAATCAAGGTTGAACTCTGGCCACCCACCAGTGTACACCTTGTCAATGGCTAATTTTAAATTTCCTAGGGTCATTATCGGCTTAAGTCGCCCAGATCAGAACTGTATAAAACATCAATGGATTGCACATTCTTTTTTTAAAAGAAAAACAACCATGGTTACAGATAATGCAATAAAATAATATATCAAAATTCAAATATGTTTTATATATATATAAAAAAACTAAATAAACTACCAAAAAAAACCAACCCCCCTCCTCACTACACCCTCTCTCCAATCTACCCCAATCTGCTACAAACTCACAAACTCTTCTTGCATTGTCTTTGAAGAAATGTCCATCCACACAAGCTGTGATCACAAAACTCCTGGTACATTTGTAGCCACGCTCGAACTGGGTGGCCTCCCAAGACCCTGGCACCGGTCTCTCCAAGTAACTTCACTGCTAGTCACACTTCAAATGAAGCCGTCTCTCCAAGTTACCTCCACTGTTAGTTACAATTAAAATTAAGCACTTTGCTTCCCAAAAAGACCCTTCTGGTACAGGTCAATCAACTGAAAAGGGCCAGACATTCACAAAGCATGCTTTCCTCTGAATTCCTCAGAAATGGGTGACCAAAAGAGCTGGTTAAAAACCTGTATTCTTCAATTTAATTTGAAATTTAGGTAATGATCTGCCCACGTCCTCTAGGTTTTCCACTAAATACAGCTACAGATTGAGCGGGAAGTCTGTTCCCATAATCATAGATAAATCCTAGGTAATTCCAACCAAAAGGGTCTCACCTTCGCACAGGTCCATAAAAGCACTAATTTCTAACCCATACCTGAAGCACATTTCTGATATCTCTGATTTTCCTTTATGTAATTTTTGTGGTGTGAGATGTAATTAGTGTAAGAAGTTATATTGTACCAATCTTAGTCTGGCGTTGATCACCGATGTTACACTTTGCCTACATAAATCTGACCTACCCTCATTGATCATTATTCCCAAGACCGACACCCATCTCTCCCTTAGTCTTTGCAGGTCCGGCTTTGGGCTCTCACTTTGAAGTACAAAGTACATTCTGGATTTAAATTTGGGAGCGCCTACCAGTCGAAGTAGCCTTTCCACCTCGTGGCAGAGGTTATCATGGAGGGCCTGGAGGAGATCCACCTGAGCCCTGATGAAGGCTCCCTGGGATAGGACATTATGTGGCTCATTGAGCTTCCCAGGCTGGTACAAGATCCCATAATTGTAGGTGGACAGTTCAATTCTCCACCTCATGTTCTTAACATTTTTAATCTTACTGTTAAACATAAATGTGACAGCATTCTGGTCCATCAGGGTGAATGGCCTACTGGCCAGATAGTGTCTCCAATGGCACACAGTCTCCACTATAGTCTGTGCATCCTTCTCAATGGCTGAGTGCCTGAGTTCAAGGTCCTGGAGGGCCAGGAAAAGAATGCCACGGGCCTACCTGCTTGGTTCAGTGTAGTGACCAGAGTGAAGACAGAAGCATCACTCTCCACTTGGAAAGGGATGGATTCATCAAGGTGTGCATCGCCGCTTTGGCAATCTCATCCTTAATGCCCTCAATGGCCTTTCCTTACTGCTGATTGGGGAAAAGTGGTGGTCTTCCCTAGGGGGTGGGCCTTGTCTGTGTAACTGGTGATCCATTGGGCATAATAAGAGAAGAGCCCCAGGCACCTTTTCAAGGCCTTGAGGTTTTTTGGGCAGTGGGAGTTCCATAAGGGGCACAAGCACTTGGGGTCAGGAACAATCATGTCATGCTCCACCATATACTCCAATATTGCCAGACCTGAAGTGTGGAACATGCACTTTTTCTGGTTCTATGTTAAGTTCAGGGCTTTAGTGACATCGAGGAACTTCTGCAGGTTTGCATTGTGTTCCTTTTGGTTATGACTGCTGATGGTGACATTATCCAAGTACAGATATGTGGCTTTTAATTTATTTTAATCTACCACGCAATTCATCTCCCTTTGGACACAGACACTCCATTCATAAGGCCATAATGGGACATGCAGGAAATGGTAGAGCTGGCCATTGGTTTCGAACACTGCATACAAAGGTCTTCCAGGGGGAACAGGATCTAGTGATATGCTGACTTGAGATCGATGGTGGAGAAGACCTGGTACTGGCCTATCTCATTCACCATGTTAGGTATGCGGGGGAAGGGTAGGCATCCAATAAGCCGATCCAGTTGATGGTCTGGCTATAATCAATGACCATCCAGTGCTTCTCCCCACTCTTAACTTCCACCACTTGTGCCCTCCAGGGGCTATTACTGGGCTCAATAATGCCCTCCACTAGCAGTTTCCCCAATTCAAGTTTTATAAACTCCCTGTCCACAGGGCTGTATTGTCTACTTTTAGCAATGACTGTGTTGCAGTCCAGGATGAGGTTCAGGAACAGGGCTGGTGGGGGGTGGGGGTGGGTGGAGGTTTCCCGAGCATGGGCCAGACCACGTTGGGTGCCCTGGATGTCATTCCTGATTGGCCACGTTCAGGGAAGAGCGGGCACTCTAGGAATTAGTTCTTTCTGACCGTGAGGGGAAGATAGGGCCTGTCAAACTGCATCAGCACACTCTTAAGCTGGCACTGGATATCCAGACACAGTATGACTGGCACACAGACGTGGGGCATCAAGAGCAGCTTGAAGTTTTTATACTTTGTCCCCCTCACGGTTAGGATTTCTGTGGAGTAGTATTTGGATGCTAGAGCTACCTTACACTTTTCAGGGGACACTGAAAGGGAATAGTGTTGGACTGTTCACAGGTATATAAACTTTTGAGCCCATGATGCGACCATTTAACTCTATGTTCATCATAGAGCACACCAGTTGGTGTGGCCTGTTCTGGTCCAACACAATGGAAGCCAGAGTTAGGTCGTTGTCGGTGTCGCTGGTCTGAAATGTTGAGAGAGCTGCCATCTAGATGGTTGCACTGGAGATCCCAAAGTTGGCCACCCCCATGGATCGCATGTGGTGGAGTCCAGAAGAGATGCCGGACGTGATGTCATCCCATATCATTTTACTCCTGTTCCCGCCGTTCAGTCCTCAGACACTGGAAGTGAGTCAAACCAAGATGGCGATGTGGGTCGCAGGCCGCACGTGGCACTGCTGGTGGTAGGTTTAGAATGGCATAACTTGCCATAGTGCCCTTTCCTCCTACAGTTCAAGCAGGTTGCACTATGGGCCGGACAGTACTTCTTCGTGTGCTTGGTCTGGCTGCAGGAGTTGCACCTAATGTGCTCAGCAGCACAAGTCACAGGCAGGTTTCCCGACACCCAAGATAGTGGTACATGTGCTCCTCACCTGGTGGCTGCGTTCTTCTAGGCTGCCTCAAGCGATCGAGCCATCTGTACGACTTCCTGTAGGGTCCGATTGCCCTTCTCCAGGAGTCGCTCGTGGATGTGATTGGGACAGAAGTCGCCACTAGACCATCATGGATGAACTGCTTCTGTTAGATCGCCATGGTAACATCCACACACCCACAGGCTCGTCCCAGCTCCCTCACGGCCTTCACAAAGTCATTAACAGACTCACCAGGGACCTGACGTTGGGATACCAGGTGGTAACGTGCATGCATAGAGTTCATGAGAGCACTATATTGCTGTTGCAGGGCCAACACATTATCATACTTTTTGTAGACCATATTATATGGTAAGCTCAGTGGCCACCGATGAAAAGAGCAGGTTGTACTTGTCTACGTCTGTGGAGATCTCAGTGCAGCACCATATCAAACATGATGGCCTCTGGATCCCTGGGGTCGACCTCTAGCTTTTCCATTCAGATCGCCTTGTCCACGGCAAGTAATCTGGACATTAAATTGTAGCACGATCAATAACCACAAATAGAAACAAAGCTTTAATATCCAGAAATATCGGGCATGTCTCTACTTCCTGCTGGCCCGGATCCAAGGCTGGTATGGAGGGAGGAGACTAGGGCTATCAACCTTTATTGGGAATCTATTGGGAGGAGTTATAGAGTCGGAGACAGGCCAGTCTGTACAGCGTAATGAGGTCACACCTGCACTATCGTGTTCCACCACATAGTTGTCACTTGCTAAGCCTCCACTTCCTGTCTGGATAGGTCACAGGATTGGATTTCCCTCGGATGTGCCTGGAGATTTGGAGGATGAAATCCAAGTCACAGATTTCCGCAGAGAATAGTGCTGCATGCTTGCGCAAGGGATATATGTAAGTGCATGGTGGACTGTATAAATGATGGAGGCATGGCCTTCCAGCACAATGTGGAAGTGTTTGACGCCAAGTTAGATGGCCAGGAATTCTCGTCCGAACGCACTACTCATCTGAGCGGGTGATAGCTTGCCTGAAAAAAGTGCGAGAGGCTCCAACCTGCCTTTGACTTGTTGCTCCAAAATGGTTCCCGCGACGTTGATAAAGGTCACTGTAGTATGTGAGAGGAAAGCATTGGGCCTCTGGTGGACAAGCATCATGTGTTGATGGCCAAAATGAGCATGCACGGGCCAACAGCAGGAGGAAGGGCAGCGTCACTGTCACCTGTGATGACCGGCACTACACAAAGTCTGCGTGGACGTGCAGCTGCGACAACCCATCCACCTCGGTGATAACATGCCTCATGCCTATTCAATTTGTTACATATCTCCAGTCATAAACAAATGATCGTTGGCGATTAAGAAGATCTGAATTTTTATTTCCTTTGAAGGCCACTTGTTTCTCAGCCCCAGCAGGCAATCATGCTCTCCAGTTACCTGAGCTGCAGGCTTGGTTTAAGCTTCCTGATCATTCTGATCCGTTTGTGTGACAAATGGCTTCATATTGCTCTTAAGGATTATCTGCTGTCTGAGTGCCAGTAATTCTTCCTCCGGGCGTGAGTACAGCTTCAATTTATTACCTCGATAATTCATTGTGCAAAAAATCTGAGCAGAAAAAAGCGAATTTCATCAATGAGCCAAAGCGCCTTTATATCAAAAGCAGCTGTCACTTTTTGGAGGGCATTATGTTGCGACGTCACTGAAGTTAAATATAATGCAAAAGTTGAAGCTTATGAGCTGCCAAAGTGGCTCAGTGATACAAGGTGACGGAGGTGACAAATGGGTGAGGATGGTTTTGATTTCAGGTCTGTCTGAAGGTCTGGTCAAACGTAACATTGAAACTTTCCCTAATTTAAGGAGTGATTGAGAGAAAACTTGCCCTATGGCTGACTGAGTCCGTGCTCACCCTTTTAGCATACCCACTTGCTGGTGCTCAACCTTCTCTCTCATCAGCGCCTCCAGATTCCACCAATTATATGCATACTCGGGACAATTAACTTACCTTTGGAAGCCAGAGCGCCCAGAGGAAGCCTCTGCCACCACAAGGAAAATGGGCAAACTACACAGGCAGTACCAGTCAGTCAAAATCTCTGTGCTGAACCTTTTAAAGCAATGTGGTAATGAACGTTGGTTGTTTTATTCTTTTTAAATAACTGAATTAGGTGGTTTATTATATACGTTCTGAAAAATGACAAATAAGAATGTAGCTAATCTGCATTGACTGCTTTAAGTATGTGATGGACACACACACACATGCACATGCACACATGTACTCACACACAAACAGACACGCACACACACAGACACATTCACAGGTGTACACACAGACAGACAGAATGATGTGCACACATGTACAGACTCATGCACAGGTGCACACAGACAGACACGTGCACACACACAGACACACACACACATCCACACTCCCACATATAAACACACCTACACACTCACTCACACACATAAACACACACACATCCACAATCACACATATAAACACACATGCACATTGACACACACATAGACAGACGCACGTCCACACTCACACATATAAACACATGCACACACACATTCACTCACACATAAACACATACACACATCCACACTCACACATATAAACACATGCACACACACATTCACTCACACATAAACACATACACACATCCACACTCACACATATAAACACACATACACACTCACTCACACAGATAGGCACTCACACATTCACACTCACACATGTAAACACATGCACACACATGAGAATTCACACATATAAACACACACACACATTCACTCACACACATAAATATACACACACACACACACACACACACACACACACACACACACACACACACACACACACACACACACACACACACACACACACACACACACACACACCCTTCCTGTCATTCTCTAAGCAGAGCACAATTTTCCTCTGCAAGCAAAGGTAAGGTTTCAACCTTTCCTTCTGCTATTGGTTCAGTCACACAATATTCACCCTCTCTCAAGGAAACTAAATCATGGTGAGTCCAATGAAAACTAAACCCAAAGAGACTCAAGAGTATGCAGATACTGAAATCTGGTGCAAAATGAATTGCTGGAGGAACTCAGCAAGTCAGGCAACATCTGTGCTCATCCTCACCTACGTGTCTCTTGTATGCCTTGTGCTACTTTGTAATGAGCTGCCAGCTGAAGTGGTGAATGCAGATGGAATTTTCACAATTAAGAAACATTTGGAAGGGTACATGGAGAGGATGGGGAGGGGTATGGAGGGATAAGGACCGGGTGGGTGCATGGCATTGGAACTAAGCAAGATAATAGTTTGGCATAGACTAGAAGGGTCAAAGGACCTGTTTTCCATGCTACAATGTTCATCAAGACGGAATGTGTCGAGGGATGATCGCCAGTATCAAAGTAGAGATTCAATATAACCTTCATCAAGACGGAATGTGTCGAGGGATGATCGCCAGTATCAAAGTAGAGATTCAATATAACCTTCATCAAGACGGAATGTGTCGAGGGATGATCGCCAGTATCAAAGTAGAGATTCAATATAACCTTCATCAAGACGGAATGTGTCGAGGGATGATCGCCAGTATCAAAGTAGAGATTCAATATAACCTTCATCAAGACGGAATGTGTCGAGGGATGATCGCCAGTATCAAAGTAGAGATTCAATATAACCTTCATCAAGACGGAATGTGTCGAGGGATGATCGCCAGTATCAAAGTAGAGATTCAATATAACCTTCATCAAGACGGAATGTGTCGAGGGATGATCGCCAGTATCAAAGTAGAGATTCAATATAACCTTCATCAAGACGGAATGTGTCGAGGGATGATCGCCAGTATCAAAGTAGAGATTCAATATAACCTTCATCAAGACGGAATGTGTCGAGGGATGATCGCCAGTATCAAAGTAGAGATTCAATATAACCTTCATCAAGACGGAATGTGTCGAGGGATGATCGCCAGTATCAAAGTAGAGATTCAATATAACCTTCATCAAGACGGAATGTGTCGAGGGATGATCGCCAGTATCAAAGTAGAGATTCAATATAACCTTCATCAAGACGGAATGTGTCGAGGGATGATCGCCAGTATCAAAGTAGAGATTCAATATAACCTTCATCAAGACGGAATGTGTCGAGGGATGATCGCCAGTATCAAAGTAGAGATTCAATATAACCTTCATCAAGACGGAATGTGTCGAGGGATGATCGCCAGTATCAAAGTAGAGATTCAATATAACCTTCATCAAGACGGAATGTGTCGAGGGATGATCGCCAGTATCAAAGTAGAGATTCAATATAACCTTCATCAAGACGGAATGTGTCGAGGGATGATCGCCAGTATCAAAGTAGAGATTCAATATAACCTTCATCAAGACGGAATGTGTCGAGGGATGATCGCCAGTATCAAAGTAGAGATTCAATATAACCTTCATCAAGACGGAATGTGTCGAGGGATGATCGCCAGTATCAAAGTAGAGATTCAATATAACCTTCATCAAGACGGAATGTGTCGAGGGATGATCGCCAGTATCAAGATGGGATGAGAGGTATTAATTCTTAAAAATAGAACCATGCACATTGGGATATAACTCAGGAAAGGAAATGCATTGTTTCTGAAAAAAAATTGTTCACTTTTAATATGTTAATTTTTCAGCAAAAGAGATATGAAAAGGAAAAATAAAGAAAGGAAGAGTTCAAATGAAGTTTTCCTTGATGTCAGAACATCCAGAATATTTTTCTGCCATGGAAGTTCATTTTAAAGTGAATGCAATTTTTCAATATAGCTTTATTGATCCCACTCTCATTTTAATTCCATGAAGAACTGGTTATCCTCCAGCTACATTGGGTGGCCATTCCATTTCTATCTCATGCATTCATGCGTACATTTATTGCAATGAACTTGTGTAGAAGCCAATGGGATGACATGGAAATCTGATAGAATGTTGCATGCAACATATCCAGGTCTTGCTGGGCTAAGTAGTTCTTGTCAATTCTATGAGTGTATGATAAGCATTTCCCCCGAAAGAGCCGGTGATATTAATATGTGGTGGGAAAGGGATAATACAGCCTAGTCCAACCAGAATATGATTTTAGTTCCTATTCCTGGTGGAGGGATACTGCAGGTATTCTTCCAATGCCAGTTCATTTAACTTGAGTCTGTGTAGTTTAGTCAACCTGCTGTTCCAGCCCTATAACCGGTTGGGATATTCTCAGTTTGTTATGATGTTATACATACATGCTATACTCATCACCCTGCAAGTTATTGTGGACTGTTTTGCATTTTCATAATTTTTATCCTAACTATGACACAGAGAAGATGTCCTCCATTAAGTACAAATGCAGTTTAAATTTTAAATGTTTTAAATTTAAGAAACAGCATGGTTACAGGCCCTTCCGCCCCATGAGCCCATGCTGTCCAAATATCACAATGACCTCTGGAGGTCTTGAAGGGTGGGATGATATTGGAGCATATGGGGGGAACCCATGTAGATGCTGGGAGAATGTAAAAATTCCTTACAGACAGGGCTGGATTTGAACCCAGGTCGCTGGCACTGTAATTCTTTTCTTTGGCTTGGCTTCGCGGACGAAGATTTATGGAGGGGGTAAAAGTAATAGTGTTGCGTTAACTGCTACGCCCTACATTTCTGAAACACCCCGAGGTTCATTGGGTATATTTGGGCGGAACAGGCCCATGGGCTGAAATGACCTGCATGTTTAAATTTAAAAGAAATTAAATCAACTTTAACAATTTAACATTTAAATATTCCTAACCAAAGGATGCGTTTACGGAGAAATGTACATTATTCATCATCGGTGTCCACGCTGTCTTCACCAAACAGCCTCTCAGATCACAAGAAGACAGACTACCTGCATTAGTTGCTATTTATCAAGGTTTTGGAGACTCAGACAAGCTGTAGTCAGACTCACTTGAATGTAAGTAATAAATAAAGATGATTATCCTGACAGGACCTACTTTATGCAGATTAAATTCTTTTAGTTGTCTTTGATCACATTTCACAGCAGCTCCCTTGAAATAAAGGCATTGGAGAAATCTTTTGTTGCTATGCACCCAGAATATCCATATTGCATTGACAAAGATCACGGTAATAATGTGGCCCTCAATTGAAAATAACTGAGCAAGCAGGTGGAATCAAGTGATAGTTTTTTTTTAATTTGACGGACACCTGCCACTTATCACTCTATTTATAAGAAAAACATCATCAGTGAAAAGAAAATAATTGAAATATCAACATTTTAGCTGGTTGCTAAGGAGAAGTTCTGAGAAAATATTGAGAAAGAAAAAAAATTATATAACGAAGAGAGTATAGATATAGAAAATCAAATTGTAAGAAAATGTGTCATAGGCTTGATAATTGGCCAGATGGAGAAAGAATTACCTGTTGTTCGTTTTGGAATATTATCAGAAAAAAAAAACAAAGTAAAAAGGAATTATTTTGAATTCTCTTTTTCAACAGAAAAAGGAAAATCGAGGAAGGAGGAGTTTATATTGTAGTAGCCGTGTAGCGGGCCGAGCAGGCGCACCGTGCGGTATCGCGAATTGTCACCGGCCCGGTTCTGCGGGCTTGCGGAATCATAATACGGACAGCTGAATACTCACCTAATGGGCTGCACGCAAGTGGTGCTGCATGCCGAGGAATGGCCCGTCAACCCGCTGAGTCTCCTGCCGGAAGGCGCGGTCGGAGGGCTTCATTTAAACCTGCTGGTCCTGTGGATCGGCAGCAAACTCGTAATGATGTCCCACCCCGTCCCGTGGAGCCCAGGACACGTGGTATATAAAAGAAGCTTGTAAAGTCTGAATAAATCAGGCCTGTGTTGACCAACCTGGGGTGTGTGTGCATTGTTTTAATAGCTCTACCGAAGTAGCCACTAGAATATAATATTTTCCGTGATGTCAGAATTTCCAAAACACTTTTCACCCAATAAAGTTCTTTTTGAAGTGATTTGCAAACACTAAAAATGTGCAGTCAAGTTCACTCTAGCGTTTTTTTAAAACCATGGAATGAAATACAACAGGACAAATGGGACAACTCAGTGTTTCTCAGAGGAGCAAATATGCAAACCGTGAGATTCTCTGTGCATGTAAGTATTCTTGATGCTGGATCTTGTGCCCATAATCATGCAGAGGTCACTCATTAACTCCAAAGTCACAGAGGCGTGTAGAGTTTAAATTGGCTTCTACTTCTTGTTGGAATCTTATAATACAAGAACATAGAACATTACAGTGCAGCACAGGCCCTTGAACCCACAGTACTGATCTGTGTATACCTACTCCACAACAATTGAATTCTTCCCTATCTCTCACCAAGATCCCTTCATTTTTCCTACAGCCTATCAAGAAGACTTTTGAATGTCCCTATTGTACCAGCCTTCAGCACCATTCCTGAAAATGTTTTAATGTGGTGGCTGAGTGTTGGCTCTGCTGGATTTAAGGAAAGCTGCCTATCCGGGAAGGCATTGGGGCCACCTGTGAAGGTTTTGCAAGATATAGGAGCAGAAATAAGCTATTTAGCCCTTTGAGTCTGCCCCACTATTTAATTATCCACTAATCCATTTTCCCACTCAGCCCATTGCCCAGCCTTATCCCCATAACCTATGGTGCCCTGGCAACAAACTCCACACATTTACTCCACTCTGGTTGAAAAAAATCATAAACATCTCTGTTCTAAGAAGATACCCTTCAATCCTGAAGTTGTGCCTTCTTGTCCTAGACTGTACAACAATGGTTCCCAACCTTTTTCGTTCCACTCACATGACACTTTAAGTAATCCCTATGCCATCGGTGCTCTGTGATTAGTAAGGGATTGCTTAAAGTGGTATGTGAGTGGGAAGGGGAGGTTGAGAATCATTGCTCTAGACCCAATTGTTACTGAAATATTTTGCTTGATAAAAATTGTCGTTGGCCCATTTCCTTTGGAGTTATGAAACCATGCACATAACGAGTCAATTGGATACCATTGAAACAGTGATTTTCAAACTTTTTCTTTAAAGTTATAAAAAGAAAATCACAAATTTAAGTAGTTTGTGCTGAACTATTATTCTGTTTAGTCCGGTTGATCTTCACCAAGATGATTACCCTCCACACCCTTCCCATCCATTTACCTTTCCAAATTTTCATTGACTGTTGAAATCAAACTTGCATTGATCACTTCAGCTGGCAACTCATTTCATAGTCTCACAATTCTTTGCAAGAAGTTCCCCTAATTTACCCTTAAAAATTTTGTCTTTCACCCTTAACCCATGTCCTAGAATGATAAAACCATAGAACATTACAGCATAGAAACAGGGTCCTTCAAACCTTCTAGTCTGGGCTGAACCTTTTTTTTAGCTTCGTCCCACTGATCTGCACCCAGTCCATTGCCCTCCATACCTCTCCCATCCATGTACCTGTCTAAACTCCTCTTGAATGTTAAAATTGAGCCTGCATTCACTTCTTTAGCTGCAAGCTCGTTCCACTCTCCCATTGATCCCTGCATGAAGACCTTGTGTTCCCCCTAAATTTTTCCCAGTTCACTCTTAACCCATATTCTTTAGTTTGTATCTCACTTACCCTCAGTGAAAAAATGCCTATCTACATTTACTCTGTCTATCCCCCTCATAATTTTAAATACATCCATAAAATGTCCCCTCATTCTTCTATGCTCCAGGGAATAAAGTCCTAACCTGTTTAACCTTTCCCTGTAACTCAGTTCCTGAAGTCCGGGCCACATCCTAGTAAATCTTCTCTGCATTCTTTCTCTCTTATTGAAATCTTTCCTGTAGTTAGGTGACCAAAACTGCTCATAATACTCCAAATTTCACCTCACCACCAATGTCTTAAACAAGTTTAGCATAACATCCCAACTCCTATACTCAATACTTTGATATGTGAAGGTCAATATGCTCTCTTTACAACCCAATCCACCTGTTACGCCACTTTCAGGAAGTTATGTATCTCTATTCCAAGATCCATCTGTTCTACCACACTCCTCAGTGCCCTACCATTTACCATGTGTGTCCTTTCTTGGTTTGTCCTTCCAAAATTCAATATCTCACACTTGTCTGCATTAAATTCCATCTGCCATTTTTCAGTCAATTTTTACAGCTGGACCAGATCTCTTTGCAAGCTTTGAAAACTTTCTTCACTGTCCACAATACATCCAATCTTAGTGTCATCTGCAAACTTGCTGATCCAAGTTACCACATTATCATCCAGATCATTCCTGATCCCTGAGGCACAGGCCTCCAGTCTGAGAAGTAATCATCCACCACTATGCTTTGGCTTCTCCCATACAGCCATTGTCAAATCCCATTCATGACTTCACCATGAATACCTAGCATTTGAACCTTCCTGACTAATGTCCCATGCAGGACCTTGCTAAATGCCTTACTAAAGTCTATGTAGACAATATCCACAGCCTTGCCTCAAAAAAAATTTAAGATTGGTTAAGCATGACCTATTATGCACAAGCCATGTTGACTAATCAATCCATGTGTATCCAAATAATTGTAAATCCAGTCTCTTACAAAATTTTCCAATAATTTACCTACTACTGACATCAGGCTCACCAGCCTATAATTTCCATGGTTATTTTTGGAGTCGTTATTAATTCTTGTCTCGCCAAACCTCAGTAAAATAAAATGTGTGCTTGTCTTTATCTATACATAGAACATAGAATATAGAACATTACAACACAGTGCAGACCCTTTGCCCATTGAAGTTGGCTACCCATATATTCCTAGCAAAAAAAACGGAACGCTTTCTACCTCTGATAACTCCAAAGCCTTACAGTGAGGAATGGTAGACTTTATTATACTTTAGACTTGTAGCTGGTCCAATTCCAAGTGCTCAACTGAGGGAGAGGGATGTTGACCTTTATTCCAGGGTCACAAGGGGAGGAGTTACCAGGGAGCATGACACCAGTGGGGGACAGGCCAGCTATCCATCGGCAGTTACATATTCGTATCACCACAACCTTGTAACCCTCTATTTGTCTTTAATCCATATGCCGGTCTTTCTTCTTTCTTTTCTTTCTTTCTTTGGCTTGGCTTCGCGGACAAAGATTTATGTAGGGGTATGTCCACGTCTGCTGCAGGCTCGTTGGTGACTGACAAGTCCAATGCAGGACAGATAGGCATGGTAGCAGCGATTGCAAGGGAAAATTGGTTGGTTGGGGTTGGGTGTTGGGTATTTCCTCCTTTGTATTTTGTCAGTGAGGTGGGCTCTGCGGTCTTCTTCAAAGGAGGTCGCTGCCCACCGAACTGTGAGGCACCAAGATGCACAGTTGGAAGCAATATCAGCCCACTGGCGGTGGTCAATGTGGCAGGCACCAAGAGATTTCTTTAAGCAGTCCTTGTGCCTCTTCTTTGGTGCACATTTGTCTCGGTGGCCAGTGGAGAGCTCGCCTTATAACACGATCTTGGCCTTGTAAATGGCCTTAATATTTCAGACTTCTCCACCATCCATCACAAGGCATTCCATCCATAATGTCTCCCCTAAATTAACCTCCCTTCACTTTGTACAGTGCCCTCTGGCACTGGCTGTCCATCTTATATGAGCCTTTCATAATCTTGTAGACCGCTATTAAGTATACTCTAATCCTTCTTTGCTTCAAAAAGGAAAAGTCCCAGCTCTGCTAACCTTGTCTAATAAGACTTATTTTCCAAGGCAGGCAATCCTAACCCTAACCCTAACTCCCCTCTGCACCCTCTCCATTGCTTTCACATCCTCCCTATTGTGAGGTGACCAGAACTGAACACAATAGATGAAGTGTGGTCTCACTAGAGATTTGTAGAGTTGCCAGATGACCTCTTGACTTTGAACTTAATCCCCCTATTTTAAAGATCATGCTCTTCTTATCAACCATGCATCAGCCATGAAAGATGCATGCATTTGAACCCCAAGGTCTCTCTGTTCCTCCACACTGTTAAGTATTAACCCTGTACTCAACCTTTTTTTTTAATCTTCTAAAATGCATCAGCTAATACTTATCTGGATTAAAGTCCACTTTTCTGCCCAAATCTGCATCCTATCTATTGTGGGCACTGTTAGCCAGAATCAGACACACACAAGGTAAAGACTGTACAACAGGCATTAATCCACAAAGACTTCCACAGAGCCAGGCTGACTGTAGCTGCAGTAACTCTGAGTGAGCTTCGGCAGGCTTATATCCCGGAGGTTGATTGACACCCGACCGGGTGGGGCTTGATCCCTTCAGGCCGGTGTTGTCCTGTCCCCTTACACTACTGCAGGGACAGAGGTTTCCCCCTGCAGTAGGCCGGCGGTACACTCCTGCAGGTACAGGTGTTTCCCCCTGCAGTAGGCCGGTGGTGTCTGGGCAAAGGATAGCGAAAGGGAAGCGTGAGTACTCGTCCTCTACCATGAGGAAGTAGACATTTCAATTCGTTGAAGGCAGGGGCCCTTTGAACTCCATACCAAGACGCTCGAAAGGCCAAGTAGCCTTAATGACATGGGCCTGGAGCGGGCAGAAGGAACAGGGTTTACCCTCCGTGCAGACCCAACAGGCCTCGGTCATGTCCCTGACATCCCTGATGGTGTACAGCAGGTTCCGGGACTTAATGAAGTGGCACAACCTGGTGACACACAGATGGCAGAGGGACTCATTAATGTCTGCAGCCTGTCATCGTGCATAGATGCGCAGGTGCAAGAGAGCGGATCGGGGGAGTCGTTAAACTTCCAGGCGATGTCATAGCTGTAGTTTGCCAGCTCGACTCTCCAGCGCAGGATCTTGTCATTCTTGATCTTGCTCTTGTGGGTAGTGTTAAACATGAATGCCATAGCTCACTGGTCCATGAGGAGGGTGAATCTCCTGCCAGCCAGGTAGTAGTGCCAGTGGCGGACCACTTCCACAATCGCCTGGGCCTCCTTTTCAATGGCAGAATGCCCTAGCTCGGACCCATGGAGGGTCCTGGAGAAGAAAGTGACAGGGCGCCTCTCTTGGTTGAGGGTAGCGGTTAGGGCTACATCGGAGTCATCGCTCTCCACCTGGAAGGGGGATTCCTCATCCACAGCCTTCATCGTGGTGTCCGCGATGTCTTGTGAAGGTTGCCTGCGCCTTGGGTGGGAGGGGAACTGTTGTAGCTTGAGCCAGTGGGTGGACCTTGTCCGAGAAGCGAGGGACCAATTGCGAGTAAGAAGAGAAAAGGCCAAGGCACCTGCGGAGGGCCGTTAGCATGGGTGGAAAGGAAAGTCCATTAATGGGCGCATCCTTTCTGGATGTGGGCCGATGACTCCATGGGCCACGATGTACCCCAGGATGGCAAGGAGGGTGGTGCTAAACACACATTTCTCCTTGTTGTAAGTGAGGTTCAGCTCCCCCACCGTCTAGAGGAATTTCTCCAGGTTAGTATCGTGGACCTACTGGTCACGGCCTCAGATAGTGACGTTATCCAGATATGGGAACGACGTTTCAGCTTGTGCTGGTCTACCATGCGATCCATCTCCAACTGCAAAATGGAGACCCTGTTTGTGACCCCAAAGGGAACTCGGCGGAACTGGTATAGGCGTCTGTCCACCTCAAAGGCAGTGTAGGGCTTGTCCGTTGGGTGGATGTGGATTTGGTGATACGCCGACTTCAGTTCAATCATGGAGAAAACCCGGAGGCGAGCTATCTCGTTGAACATGTCGGCGATCCTCGGCAGGGGGTAGGCATTCAGCTGGGTGTATTGGTTAATGGCCTGGCTGTAATCCACGACCATCCTCGGCTTACTTCCCCCTTTGACCACCAGGACTTGGGCTCTCCAAGGGCTGTTACTGGGTTCTATGACACCTTCCTCCAGGAGTCGCTGCACCTCCGCCATGATGAAGTCTCTATCTGCGGTGTAATAGCACCTACTTCTGGCGGTAATCAGCTTGCAGCCTAGCGGAAGATGTGGGAAGAGCACCGGTGGGGTGATGCAGAGTGTGGAGAGGCTGCAGGTTGGCCGGCGCTGGTACATTGGCGTGCTGTGTAGCGTGAGTGGAGGTTGGGGCCCCCTGAAGGCAAGGGTGACATTCTGCAGGTGGCACTGGAAATCTAGACCCAGGAGGACTGGGGCACAGTGTTTGGGCATGACCAGAAGACTGAACCCTGTGTAAGTCACCCTTCCCACAGTTATATCGGCCGACCAGTGCCCAAGGGTACCAAGAGTCTTATCCTTGGTGGCGAGGGCAATTGAGCAGGTGGTGGGGTGGACTTTTAATCGCAGGGAATGGGCCACGCTCAGGTGAATGAAGCTCTCGGTGCTGCCACTGTCGAACAGGCACTTTGTTACCTGCTTGTTGACTTGCACATCCATCATAGAGCGCTTGAGGTTATGAGGAATGTCCCCGGTCAGCATGGTGACGGCCAGGACTGTCTTGGAGTCAGAGTCATCACTCTCTGGTTGTGTGCAGCAATTTATGGCACTTGGAGGTGTGGGAAGCATCTGTAGGGTGGCCTGGTCATCGCCCATGTTGACCACATCATTCTCAATGTCATCGGGGCCCTCCGTGTCAGCCACTGCCTGGCCCAAGATGACAGTGGCATGTGGGGACCTGCTGGATGCCTGGCATCCTTCCCCAGCTGTGTTTGTTGTGCTGGGGGAAGTGACATCATTATGTCAGCTGGAAGTGATGTCACACTGTGAGCCGGAAGAAACCTCACTGTAGTTCTCGCTGAGCGGCGCTGGCAAGGGTGGGGGCTGGCCCAGGTGCTCGGGGCACATGCTGCGACAGTCACTGGCAGAGCTGGATGTTGCACCGTCGAGGTCGAGGAAGACGGGACAATGGCGCCGCCCGGCACGCACATGTGGAGGGGTTCGCGGGGGAGGTGGGGTGGTCATAGAGGGCCCTGAGCTGCCGGCTGGTTTTGAGAGGCACACTTTAGCGAAGTGGACTTTCTTGCCGCATCGGGAATGATACTGGTTCCTAGCTGGGCAGTTTTGGCACAATCGTCGATCTGACACATACCAGGACTCACAGTACTTACAGGGTCACCAGGCGCTTGCCGCAGTGACACTTTCCTCCCCAGCTCCGTCTGGGGCTGCAGCTGCAGTGTGAGAGGGCCATGATGGAGCCTGGGGGAACCTGGAATCAAAGGCTTCAATGTGCAGGGCTGCCGCTTCCAGAGTTTGGACCACTTCCACTGTCTTGGTTAGGGCATAGATATTGTTTTCCAGCAGCTTATGCCAGATGGCCCTCGAGCGTAACCCCTCGGATGAAGGCAACCCGGATCAGCCTCTCAACCTCCTCTGCACCTACCCCGGGTTCAGCCAGACACGGTCGGGTCAACTCTCGCAGGTGTCCCAGGTAAGACTCAACCATCTCCCCGTGTTGCTGGGCTCAGGTGTTGAGGAGGTACCTTGCATAGACTGCATTCATGGGGGGCTTGTACAAGTTCTCGAGAGTGTCCATTGTGCTCTTGTACATGGAGCAGCCTTTGGTTGCCTGAATGGTGTGGGGGATCCAGCTTTGACCGGGGTAGGACCAACCTCTTCCAATCTGAGTCCAGATTGCTGCCTTCGTGTGCCTCAATGATTGCCTTGACCATGTGCTACCAGATCTCGAAGCGTGTCTGGGCTTCCAGGTGGCGTGGGTCAACTTTGAGGCTCCCTGCACTCAGGAGTTTTTCCATGGCAGCCATAGGAAAATTTTGTGGATTAAATTGTGGTGCGCTGTTAGTCAGAAACAGACACACACAACAGAGTTTAATCCACAAAGACTTCCACAGAGCCAGGCTGGCTGTAGCTGCAGTAACTCTTAGTGAGCTTCAGGAGGCTGGCGCAGGCTTATATCCCAGAGGGTGATGGACACCTGACCGGATGGGGCTTGATCCCTTCAGGCCAATGATTGACAGCCGGCCAGGTGTTGTCCTGTCCCCTTACACTCCTGCATGTACTCTGCAGTAGGCCGGTGGTGTACCACCACATTTATATCCTTTTGTAACCTGCAACAACCTTCAACAAGTTCCAGATCTCTTCCAAACTTTTAATCATCCACAAACTTACTAACTATTCCTTCCAATTCTTCTTCTAGGTCATGTATAAAAATCACAAAGAGCAGGGGCCCCAAAACAGATTCCTGCAGAACTCCACTAGTTACTGACCTCTGCACAGAATACTTTCTGTCCAATAATATTCTCTGTTTTTTTACATGCAAGGCCATTTTTAATCCACTCAGCCAAGGTTCCATGGATCACATGATTCATGACTTTCTAAATGCCTTATTAAAATTGATATAGACAACATCTACTGTTCTACCTTCATCAATTTCTTTGTTACCTCCTCAAGAAACTCAATGAAGTTTGTGACTTAAGACCTTCCCTTCACAAAGCCATGCTGACTAACCTTGAGTAGACTGTACTTCTCAAAATGCTCATAAATCCTACCTTAATAGTCCTCTCCAATAGTTTGCACACCGTTGATGTAAGACTCACTGGTCTATAATTCCCAGAATTCTCCCTATTACCTACTGGAGGACACAAAGATCATAAACCAGATATCTTTTCTCTCCCTTCCAACAGCAACCTGGGTGTATCACCTCCAGCCCAGGAGACTTAATGTATTTAACAAAATCCAACACTTCCTCTTCCTTAAACTCAGCATTGTTTAGCAGATAAGCCTGGTCTATTCCAACCTCATTTTGATTAAGGTCTTTTTTTCTGGTGAATACTGAAACAAAGTATTCATTTAGGGTCTCTTCAACCTCTCCAGGCACATGTTGCCTCCTTTGTCTTTTAGTGGCCCCACCTTCATTCTCGTCATCCTTCTATTCTTCATATATGCATAGGACGCCTTCGTTCTCCTTAATCCTAGATGCCAAGGCCTTCTCATGCCCCCTTCAAGCTCACCTAAGTCCTTTCTTATGCTCCTTCCTGTCTACCATATAATTTTCATAACCCTTTCCTGTTTCCTAAATCTAATGTATGCTTTATTCTTCCTTTAAACTAGCTATCTCAACTGTTTTGTCAACAATGGTTCCCCTTTCCTACCATCTTTTCCATGTTGCAGTGGGACAAACTTATTCTGAACCTGTCACAGTTGGTCTCTAAACTCACTCGACATTAGTTCTGTGCTTTCTCCCATGAATATCTGTTCCATTTTACTCATCTTAGTTCCAGCCTCTTCGCATCGTAATTTTCCCTTCCCCAATTGAACACTTTCCCATTTTGTCCACTTTCAACCTTGTCTATAGCCATGCCAAAGCTCAGGGAGTTGTGATTGACATCAAAATGGTCACCCACTCAGAGGTCTGCCTCCTGACCAGATTCATTACCTCATACTAGATCCAATATAGCTCCTTAGCTCCTCCTCTAGCAGGGTTTTCCACATATTGGGTCAGGAATCCTTCTTGGACACACATGATAGTTTCTGCCCCATCTCTCCCCTTTGCAGTCAGGAGGTGCCAGTCAATATTAGGGAAGTTGAAGTCTCCCAAGACAACAACCATCTAATTTCTGCACCATTCCAAAATCTGCCTACTATATCTACTGTACTCCTCATAATCTTGTCTACCTCTATCAAATCTCCCCTCATTCTCTGACACTCCAGGATATAAACTCCTAATCTGTTTAACTTCTCTCTGTGATGTAGCTCCCTTCAAAAGTCATGGCTGATCTTTGACAGCTGCATAATTTTCTTGCGCTGAACCAGTGGCAGGATGCACTCCAGATTCTGGTTACTATTTTGTGTGGGGCTTGCAAGTGTTCCCAGAGAGCAGATAGGATTCCTCTCATGCTCTGGTTACCTTTCACGTACCAAGACAAGAAGCTTTGGCAGGTTAATTAGAGACTCCAAATTGCCCATAATGTGCAGATGAGTGGTGGAATCTGGATGAGTTCATGATAAAAGTGATGATAGTAAAGAAAGGAATTAATGAAGAGTTGGTGCAAAAGAATTGTTTGTGGTCAGTATTCATTACGTGAATTGAAGGGGCTGTTTGTCTCTATAATTCTATGAAGAAGCAGTGTTAGGATAACAGTTAATGCAATGCATGGCAACTGGGACCTTTCCAGCTTGGGTTTTTCCCGAGGGCTCTGGTTTCCTCCCACCATTCAAAACGTGCCAGGGGTGTAGGTCAATTAGGTGTAATTGGACAGCATGGGAAATGGTTCGCAATAATCTGAGTCTCAACATGGACAAGGCAAAGGAGATGATCATGGACTTTAGGAGGACCAGGAATGGCCACCCTCCACTGCACATCAACAACTCTGCCGTAGAGAGAGTGGGGAGCAACAAAACCCTTGGAGTTGAATTAACTAGTGACCTATCGTGAGCACTCAACTTGTCAGGAAAGCACAACAGCGACTGCACTTCCTGAGAAGAAGAAGTGGGCAAGGCTACCGGCCACCTTCTAACCTTCTAAAGGAGCTCAGTTGAGACCGTCCGGCCTGGCTGCATCACGGTGTGGTACAGTTGATGCAGAGAAATGGATTGGAGGTCAATCCACAGGACAATAAGAGTGGCAGAGGGGATCAATGGATTCTCCCAACCCACCCCCACTCCTCCATCGGCGCGATCTACTGGGATCGTTGTCTGAATAGGGGGCTCAAAATCATTGAGGACTCCTTCCACCCTGCACACATTTTTCAGCTGTTCCCTTCAGGAAATTTATACAAGACTATCAGAGCCTGCACCACCAGGCTAAGGAACAGCTTTTTATCCACAAGCAGCGAGAACGCAGAATGACCAAAGGAACTGCTGATACTAACCATTTGAGACTCTCATAGTCTCAAAACAATATTTATTTATTTATATGGCTGGATGAATACTTGTGCTACATAAGTATTGCTTGTCTCTTGGTGAGATGGTTTGTTTGTATGTCTGCATCTTCTGCACCGAGGTCCAGAGAATGCTGTTTCATTCGGTTGTACTTGTACCATCAGATGACAATAAACTTGACCTGATTTGATCTTATCAGAATATAAAAGAGGAAAGCAAAGAAAGAGGCAGGATCATTATTTCCACTGGTGGATGAGTCCAGAACTTGGGGCCTCAAGTTTAGGAAGAACAGGTTTAAAATGGAGATGAGAAGGAATTGCTTTTCCCAGAGAGTAATGAATCTGCAGAATTCTCTGTGCAGTGAAGCAGTAAAGGCTGCATCATTAAATATATCTGAGACACAATTGGATAGATTTTTGTTTGGTAAGGGTACTAAGGGTGATGGAGAAAAGACAGGTAAGTGGAGCTGAGTCCACGGCCAGATCAGCCATGATTTTAAATGGCGCAGCAGACTCGACGAGCCAGATGGCCTACTCCTGCTCCTATTTCTCACTTTCTGACGTTCATCTCCCCTGTGACAGGGAAAGGAGCCAAAAAGTCCAGCTGGCCCTGTGTTGACAGCTTCTTTTGAATGCTCTCCCTTGAGTCCTTGTAAACAAATGACAACTCTTCGACTCAGTCAGTGGCCTCTCATCTCATGTGGGCAAACAATTCCTCTAAAAACCTAAAGGATGATGAATGGCATCACAAGAAGCTATTTGACAATGTTTGGATACCAGACAACTTGGCACCAAAGATGTCCATCAACATGTCAAAGATGTATTTGCCCAGAGAACAAAAAAAAACCAAATTTAGAAGAAAGATCATCAATGCTCATTCAGATAGCTTTTGATGGCTTTTGTGGCTCCATCAAGGCCTTTTATAAATACAGTAAGATATCACTATTCTTGTCATCGAGTCACAGATCTCTGATTAGACCACGTTGAAATAGATAATAAACTACGATAATAAACTATGATCTATATGTGCTCCTAATAGTGAGGCTAATCGGATGGATAACATAAATATTTAGTATAACAAAAAGTCGAAAGGAAACTTCCTGACAGTAAACAGCTGGGAAGATACATACAGGGTAACTTTTTTACTTTGTGTTAACAAGGGACAACTTTTGCTGAAAACTTAAGAACGAGATGCACATGCATCTCCTCAAACCTAACTCCACTATTCAACACATTATGGCTGATTCTTTACCTCCCCCATATTGTTGCTCAGTCCCCTTATCCCCTGATTGCTTAAGTGGAATTCAATCTTGAATACTTTATACTCATCCACAGAACAGTCCCTGTGATAGACCATGTAAAGATTTAAAACACACTAAACATTTTCTTGTCATCTCAGCCCATAGCACTGGAAAGGATAGGAGCAGAATTAGGCCCTTTGGACTATTGAGTCTGCTCTGCTAACGTTGCAAAGGCTTTTTGACCACCTGTATTCCGAGATCCCTCTGTTCTACCACACTTCCCAGATTCATGCCTTTCACTGTAAAGGTCCCAATCCACGTTAGATTTCCAAAATGCAACTTGTCACATTTCCCTGTATTGAATTCCATCAACAATTCCTCTGGTCAAACCATAAGAGATAGGGGAAAAAAAATCAATTCACCCTTGGGTCTGCTCAGCCATTCAAATCATGGCTGACGTATTTTCCCTTTCAACTCTATTTTTCTGCAATCTCCCCATAACATTTTTCACTCTTAGTAATCAAGAACCCATCAATTTGCATAATAAATACACCAAATGTCTTGTCCTCCACCATTATCTGTGACAATGAATTTCTCAGATACATCACCCTCTGGCTGAAGACCTTTCTCCTCAACTCTGTTCTAAAAGAGTGTCCCTTTATGCTGAGATTGTGGCCTCTAGTCTTCAATTCTCTTGCTACTGGAAACATATTCTTCACATCCACTCTGTCCAGCCCTTTTGATATTAGGTATGTTTCAATGAGATTGCCCCTCATCCTTTTAAACTAAAGTGAGTGCAGGCCCAGAGCCATCAAACACTGAGTGTCTCATCCCCAGGATCATTGTCGTACACCTTATCTGGACCCTTTCCAATGCCAGTGTATCCTTCCTTAAATAGGAGGTTCTATAAAGGAAGGTGATGAGTCAGAATCCAGGATGGAGATTGAAAACTTGCCTGAATGGGGCACCAACAACAACCTTGCACTCCACGTCTCCAAAACTAAGGATCAGATTGTTGATTTCAGGAAAGGAAAGGCAGAGGTGTTCAATCCAGTGATCATTGGGGATCAGAGGTGGAGAGGGTGAGAAAATTTAGGTTCTTTGGAGTCACCATCTCTGAAGATCTTTCCTGGACTCAACACACCAAAGCATTGGGGAAAAAAAAAAAATAAGTGCCTCTACTTTCTCAGGAGTTTGCGGAGGTTTAGTATGACGTCCGAAACACTGGCAAATTTCTACGGAGGTGTGGTGGAGATTGTGCTGACTGGTTAGGACACCAATACCGTTGAACATAAAGCCCTCTAAAATGTAATGGGTGCAGCCCAGGGCACCACAGGAAAAACCCTCCCCACTATTGAGTACATCTGCGGGGAATGCTGCTGTCGGAGCTTTGTTCTCGCTGCTGCCATCAGGAAAGAGGTATAGGTGCCACAAGACTTGCGCCACCTGGTTCAGGAAGAGCTGCTACCCCTCCACCATCAGACTCCCCAACAACAAACTAAATGAGGGACTCATTTACTTGTGCACTTTATTGATATTCTTTTGTTCTCTTTGTATTGCACAGTTAGTTTGTTTACATTCTTTATCTGTTTACAGTTCTTTTGCTTGTTTACATGTTTACGCTGTGTACAGTTTATTTTTTCCACAACTAACTAGTGGTAATTCTGCCTCGACCACAGGAAAAAGGAATCTCAGGGTTGCTACGTATGATGTTAAATCTGAAATCTGAAAACCTGATGTCATAATACTCCACATGTGGTCTGACCAATGCCTTTAGCATCACTGTCTTGCTTATATATTTGATAGCTTTGCTTTCACATTAGCCCCAAGGAACTCATTCCTTCTCTGAGGTTTCTGTTCCTTTGAGGGGGCATTCTTCCCACATTCACCCATGTCAATATTATATTTGTTTCAATGAGATCACATCTCATTTCATGATCTCATTGGAATAAACAAAGAGAGGAAAAGGAAGAACCCATGTGCATCATGTCCACGATGCTTTATGGATGAAAGTTTATTATCTTGATATACATTGTTTTCACTTGGGACTTTTATTTCAACCGAAATATCTGCTGCAATCAGTTCAAACCAAGAACGTAATAGAGGAAAATTACCACTCACATCTGGGTGGGTTTTTTTTTTCCCATTCTCCTCTGCTTGTTGAACATAATGTTTGATAAACGAATGCACCATGCTCAAAGAAACAAATGATCAGCTTCCTAACAGTTTCAAAACCAAAATATTTTCAAGTGTCCCTCAGCTCAGCCGGGGCTACAGCAGTTAGCATGTAGATTGGCAGTGAGCCAGTCAGCGCAAAGAACGATTTCTAATTCATTATGAGAGAAAAGAGACTGAGGCAGGAAAAGTTGCCTGGCATTTGTCTCTTATGTTCGATTGTGATTATTAATGTGCTTGAGAAATCATCTCGGCATAACAACAACTCAATTAAAAGGGCACTAGTACTGTTTCACCTATCATTTGACTAAACGTCTGCATTGATAGGAACAGCTTTCAGCTCTCAGCTCACCTCTGAAGCGACAAGAATTGTTTTCCATCATTGAATGACATTTTTAATGATAAGACAGCAGAGAAAGAGAGAGATTTCTTGGCAGCAGGCGCACAACTGGGAGAAAAGTAGATCACATCAACCCTGGCATTACACATACACGGTTTTAATTATTAATACTTTTGGTTTTTCAGGCCAGAGTTCACTGCAGCTCCTGAACTAGCTTTAAGAACATAGACTATCCCTCTCTTTTTTCCCCCTTACTTCCTTTTCTTTCCCTTCTTTAGTTCTTACATATACATTATTTTTTACATTTTTATATGTATTTTATCGCCGTTCTTCATTCTTGTTACATCTTTTCATCTCTCCTTCTGTCCTGCAGGCATTCTGGAAATTCTCATGCTTCCTCCAGATCCGAGAAAAGTCTGTTTTGCTCTCCAGGGATAAATAATTTAAGCACAGCTGGATGTCTTAACATAAATTTATAACCATTTTTTCCATAGGATCAATTTTGCTGTATTAAACTCCTTCCTCTTCTTTAAGAGTTCAAAATTTATGTTTGGATAAAAAAATATTTTTTGACCCTTGTATTCCAATGGTTTATTGTCTTCTCTAATTTTATTGCTTGCCCGCTCCAGTATATTTTCTCTTGTCGTATATCTCAAAAATTTTACAAAAACGGATCTAGTTTTTGTTGTAACTGGTTTCGGAGCTAGTGTTCTGTGTGCCCTTTCTATTTCCGTTCCTTCCTGTATTTCTGTCATTCCCAGGATTTTGGGATCCATTCTTTTATAAATTCTTTCATATTTGTGCCTTCTTCATCTTCCTTTAGGCCCACTATCTTTATGTTGTTTCGCCTACTATAATTTTCCATCATATCAATTTTCTGAGCTAACAACTCTCGTGACTCTTTAACTTTTTTATCACTTTCTTCCAATTTTCTTCTTAAGTCATTCACTTCCATTTCTACAGCTGTTTCTCATTCTTCCACATTTTCTAATCTTTTCTCTATTTCTGTTATGACCAGCTCTATTCTATTCACTTTTTCGTCTGTACTTTTCATTTTTCTTTTAATTTCACTAAATTCTAATGTCAACCATTTTTTAATGCTCTCATTTGTTCTTGAAAAAAAATCATCTATATTCTGTACATCTATTTTACCTTCTATTTCTCTGTGCAGATCTTGGTCTTTTTCTCCCTCTTCTTCTGTGTCTGCACCTGTGTTTGTGTCTTCTTCTTCTCTTCCTTGTATCTGTGTCTCTTCTGACTTTCCTAGGCTTCTTCTTGCTTGGCTTCTTGCTGTTGGTCCTCTTCTTCTGGGCTACTCATCTGTTGAGCCTCCTGTTGCTGCTCTTCTTTCCTATCACTCCCTTTCCTGTCACTTTCCTCTTCTTCCAGCTGAGAGCCCTGGTGTCAGGCATCCCTCAGCTGGTCGCGCTGTGTTTGCCCGCTCCTCAGTTTGGCCCCCCTCCCATCGGTGTTCTCCTTTTCCTTAGTGAGTGCACTGTGTGCTTTTGTTTGGCGCAGAGAGCCATTTTTTGCAGTCCAGCAATTATTAGATGTGGGAGATGTTGAAATATTTTATGTTTTAAATGTGTTGTCATACATTGAGTTCAAAAAGGGAAAACAGATGTAAATGGGAAAAAGGGGAATGATGGTGGTGAGGAAATGGAAATGAGGTGTAAACAGGATATGAGATGGCCATGTTGAACTATATGAATATAAATATAAATGGAATACATAACCAAATTAAACGAAAAAGGCTATTAAATTTCCTGAAAAAAGAAAAAAATAGACATAGCATTTGTGCAGGAAATGCATCTAACTGAAGTGGAACATAATAAATTAAGGAGTTACTGGGTAGGACACGTAGCAGCAGCGTCATATAATTCAAAAGCCAGAGGTGTAGCTATATTAATTAATAAAAATGTTCCCATCAAAATAGAGGAGGAAATAATAGATAGAGCAGGGAGGTATGTAATGAAAAAGTGTCAGATATATTCAGAATTTTGGAATTTGATCAATATATATGCACCTAATGAAGAGGATCAAAAGTTTATGCAAGATATTTTTTTGAAGATTGTAGCTATGAAGGGGAATATATTGATAGGAGGGGATTTTAACCTTAATTTTGATCCAATGTTGGATGAGACTGGACAAAAGACTAGCAAAAAGAATAAAGTGGCCAAATTTATGGTTAAATCAATGCAGGAAATGAAACTTATGGATATATGGAGGAGACAGCACCCAAGAGAGAAGGAATACTCATATTATTCGAGTAGGCATAAAACATATTCAAGGATTGATATGTTTTTGTTTGTCGGCCCATATTCAAGGGAGAGTTAGGAAAACTGAATATAAAGCTAGGTTGCTATCTGATCATTCACCCCTGTTATTAGCAATAAAACTGGAGGACATCCCACCAAGAACATATAGATAGAGGTTAAACTCCATGCTACTTAAAAGGCAGGAATTTAGAGAGTTTATTGAATGCCAAATTAAAACGTACTTTGAAATAAACACGGAATCAGTGAAAGACAAATTTATATTGTGGGACGCAATGAAAGCCTTCATTAGAGGGCAGATAATAAGTTATGTAACTAAGATGAAAAAGGACTACAATCGGGAAATAGAACAGTTGGACAGAGGGATAGAAAGTACAGAAAAAGAACTAGCAACAAGGGATGATATAAGAAGAGAATTGGCAGACAAAAAAAATAAAATACGAAACATTACAAATGTATAAGGTGGAGAAGAACATAATGAAAATAAAGCAAAAGTATTATGAACTAGGAGAAAAAACACACAAAATATTAGCATGGCAACTTAAAACAGAACAAGCTAAAAGAACTGTATTGGCATCAAGGAAAAAGGACAAACAAATTACATATAATCCAATGGAGATTAATGAGAACTTTAAGGAATTTTATGAACAATTACACCAAACTGAGAATGAGGGGAAAGGTGACAAAATAGAAGAGTTTTAACTAAAAATGAACTGCCAAAATTGCAAGAAGAGGAGCAAAACAAACTGATAAAACCATTTGAAATAGAGGAAGTACAGGATATATTAAAAAAGCTGCTGAACAATAAAACACCTGGAGAGGATGGATTCCCAATAGACTTCTATAAAACATTTAAAGAGTTATTAATTCATTCATTCTTGGAAGTAATGAACCAGATAGAAGAAACACAAAACTTGCCAGATTCATGTAAGACAGCAATAATTACAGTAATACCAAAGACATGGAAGCATCCACTAACACCAGCATCATATGGACCAATATCTCAACTTAATTCAGATTATAAGCTAATAGCAAAATTATTAGCAAACAGATTGGCCGACTGTATACCAAAAATAGTAAAACAAGATCAAACAGGATTCAAGAAAAGATGAACTGTGGATAATGTCTGTAAATTTATTAATCTAATTCATGCAGTTCAAGAAAATAAGAGGCCAACAGTGGCTGTAGTTTTAAACACAGAAAAAGCCTTTGACAGGGTAGAATGGAATTATTTATTCAAAGTACTACAGAGGATCAATCTACCATAAAAATATATTAATTGGATAAAAGCATTATATAATGGACCATTGGCAAAGGTAACAGTAAATGGATATGTATTGAAGCAATTTAAATTAAGTAGGTCAACTAGGCAGGGATGTCCACTATCTCCCTCACTGTTTGCTTTAGCAATAGAACCATTGGCAGAACATGATAAGAACAGAAAATAAAATAAAAGGGATAAAAATAAAGGAGAAGGAGTATAAAATCAGTTTATTTTCAGATGACATCATAGTACACTTAACAGAACCAGAAATATCAATGAAAGAACTATATAAGAAATTGAAGGAATATGGAGAAATATGGGGGTACAAGATCAACACAAATAAAAGTGAAGTGATACCAATGAGTAATGCGGTCGGTTTATACAGAATTTTAAAAAAGAATCACCATTTAAATGGCTAACACAAGCAATCCGATACCTAGGCATTAGATTAGATAATAATTTAAGACACCTGTACAAATTAAATTGTCAGCCACTAATGAAGAAATTGCAGGAAGACTTAGAACATTGGAAAGAATTACCACAAATGTTGATAGGGAGGGTAAATTGCATTAAAATGAATGTCTTCCCAAGGATACAATACTTATTTCAATCATTACCAATTCCCTTAACAGAGAAATTATTTAATGAACTAAAGAGAAATATAAAGAAATTTTTATGGAAAGGGGGGAAACCGAGGATAGTGTTAGATAAATTAACAGAGAGGTACAACCAAGGTGGTTTGCAGTTACCAAACTTTAAAAATTATTATAGAGTAGCACAATTAAGGTATTTATCAGATTTTTATCAGACAAGGGAAAAACCAGAATGGACTAAGATAGAGCTAGATAAAATAGGGGAGAAGGTACCCGAACATATACTTTATAAGTGGGATGAAAAGCTGATACACTACAAAAGCTCACCAGTATATTTACTCAATATATGGAAGAAGATTCACTTAGAAAGGAAAAAAAAACAAATTATCAAATACCAAAATTATTATTGACGCAAAATCATCTAATCCCTTTTACAATAGATAACCTTTCCTTTCGTGAATGGGAGAGAAAAGGAATTAAAAGAATAGAAAATTGTTTTCTGGGAAATAATTTATTAACATTTGAACAAATGAAGTACACATATGGAATAACTCATAGTACAATGTTTGCCTACCATCAACTGAAAGCCTACTTAAAGGATAAATTGGGAAACAGACTGAGATTACCAGAAGGAAGCAGCTTTGAATATGTGATTACAGACACAATGATAATTAAAAGATTTATAACGAACATGTACATCAAGCTGCAAGAGAAGAAAAATTATGAAATAAGCTGTAAACATAAACAAAAGTAGGAAAAGGATTTAAACATAAAGATAAAAATTGAAACATGGGAAAAGTTATGCTCTGGAACTATGAAGAATATAATAAACACAAGGTTACGCATGATACAGTATAATTGGTTACACAGGTTATATATCACGCCCCAAAAGTTAAATAAATGGGATCCAACATAATCAGATAAATGTTTTCACTGTAAGAAGGAAATGGGAACAACAGTACATGCAATTTGGGCATGTGAGAAAGTGAAAAAGTTTGGGAAGATCTAAATCAAATATTAAATAAAATCACAAAAAAGCAACATACCAAAAAAATCCAGAGATCTATCTTCTAAGCAATATAAGAAGTAAAGAATTAGGCCTCAAACTGGATGAAGTGCAAAATATATTTATTATGATAGCCTTAGCTGTAGCAAAAAAATGTATAATGTCAACTTGGAAATCAGAAGAGAGCCGGCTGGAAAAAATAACATATAATTTAAAAAATAAAGTCACATATTTTGAACAAATTTGGGAACCGTACATGGAACATAACAGAGAGGGCTTGCCTCGGACCTCCACCCCCAAAAATGATAAGAAGACAAAATGATTTGATCCAGTGTGTAAAAGTAGATGATACAATTTTCTTGTTTATTTTCATTGTGTGATGACATTGTTTAATGGTTTTATTGTACTGTATATGTTGAATGTTTAATGGGTTTGGAGGGGGGTGGGAAGGGGGGAGGGAAGGTAGGGGGGAAAAAGGGGAGAAAATTCCACTGTATATATTTAAGAGGGAAATGTTTGTATGTATTTTGATTGATATGCTTCACAGTGTGAAAAATTTTAAAAAATTTAAAAAAAGAACATAGACTATGGAACATTGCAGCTCGCAGTTCAGGTCCTTTGGCCCATGATATTGCCCTGACCTATATAAATATGCTCTGTAGCAATTTAATCCTTCCCTCTGTCACAGCTAATAACCACCCATTTTCTTGTATCCATGTGCCTATCTAAGGGTCTTTTAAATGCCCCTATTCAAGTCATGTCAAGTCAAATTTATTGTCATCTGATTGTTCAAGCACAACCAGGTGAAGCAGGGTTCTCCAGTCCTCGGTGGAAAACGTGCAATCACACAGATATAATGCACATACAGACAATCAATGCACATGCAGAACAAGTATTAATATTTAAAAATAATTAAATATTATTTCATGAATATGAGTGCCTTGAATGGTCGATCAGCATTCTCACTGCCCATGGGAAGAAGTAAAAACAAGGCTAGAGAAACTCAGCAGGTCAAAGAGTGTCCTTTATGAAGCAAAGGTAAAATTACATAACTGACATTTTGGGCTTTGGCCTTTCATCGAGGTGTGGAAAAATGCTGGCAGGTGTCTGAACAAAAGAATAGCGAGGGGAGGTGCCTGTGGGAAGAAGCTGCTCCTCAGCATGGTGGTGCTGGTTGTGTACTCATGTATCTATTGTACCAGCCTCTACCACAATCCCCTGTTAGTGCATTCAGGAACCCAACACCTTGTATATAAAAAAAACCTACCTCTGAATGCAGAGTTGAGAACTGATCTCTAACCACTTTGAGCTCAAGGTCAGCAAAAACAAGGAGATGATTGTGGACTTCAGGAGGAAGCCTGGGGAACATGACCCAGTCCTCATCGAGGACTCAGTAGCGGAGAGGATCAAGGACTTCAAGTTTCTGGGTGTCAGCATCTCCGAGGATCTGTCCTGGAGCCTCCATGTTGATGCAATCACAAGAAAGCTCATCAGCATCTATACTTTGTGAGGTGTCTGAGGAGATTTGGAATGTCACAAAAAACTCTCGTAAATATCTACAGGTGTACCACGAAGAGCATTCTGGCTGGTTGCATCACTGTCTGGTACAGAGGTGCCAACTCTCAGGACAAGAATAAACTCCAGAGCGTTATTAATGCAGCCTGTGACATCACAGGCACCAGATTCCACTCCATCAAGGTTATCTACATGAAGCAGTGTTTTAAAAAAGCAGCCTCTATCCTCAAAGACCCCCACCACCCAGGTCATGCCCTCTTCACTCTGCAACCACAAGGGAAAAGGTACAGGAGCCTCAAGACGAGCACCCAGTGGCACAAGGACAGCTTCTTCCCCACTCCCATCAGATTCCTGAATAATCAATGAATCAAAGACACTGCCTTACTTTTTGTGAACTATTAATGTTATTTTTTTATATAGTTATGTTGTAAGATGGTTATAATCAGAATGTTTTCTCTATGACGCTACTGCAAAACACCAAATGTCATGACTTGTTCATGACAATAAAATTGAAAATTAATGCTTTGAATTTTCTCTTCCACTTCCTGATGCATTTCCTTAAACATTTCATGTACATCATTAACTTTAGCCTCTGATCTCTTGATATAACATCTAATTAACTTTAATTCATCCATAATCATAAATAGGGATAGTTTTAATTTTCTTCCTTACCTTCTGCTCCTTCCAACATTTCCTCTGGACCTTGTTCTTCTTCTGCTTCCTCCTCTCCTTTTTCTCCTTTTTCCATTTCTAGTCGTGTTCCTTCTTCAGGGCAGCCAGTGAGAAACTGAAACTGGTAAAAAGAATCCTCATGGTGGAAAGTGAAGGAGAGACAGTCTATGATGAACTCATGAAAGAGTACAATGGCCAATTTCAGGCTGCCTTCCAGGAGAACACACGATAAATGTGTGCCGCTGATAATACATACATGCAGAAAACTTCCATTTGCACTTCAAAAGCAACTAAAGGCGGAGTTGGACAGGATGGAGAGCCAGAACATGATTCAGAAGATAGATGAGCCAACACCATGGGTGAGTTCACTCATTGTTGTGGACATAAAAAAATGGAAAGCTTAGAATTTGCTTGGATCCAAGAGATCTAAAAAAAAGCAATAAAGAGAGAACACTTTTAGCTTCTGACGGGTGGAGAAATCATGTCACAGTTTTCAAATTCAACATTTTCAGCATTTGGAAGATACAGATTTCTAACGTGACTATTTGGAATTGCCTCAGCTACTGAAGTGTATCAAAAAACTATCCATATGGTCTTTGAGAACTGGACGGAGTTGATACCTCAATGGATGGCATCATAGTATGGGGAACCATGAGAATGGAGCATGATGAGAGACTAAGGAAAGTGCTGTAAGCAACAAGGAAAGCAAACCTGAAGCTGAATAGAGATATATGCCACCTCGGGGTGACAAAACTAACACTTGTAGGAGATATTATTGGCAGTGAGGACATCAGACCAAATCCCAGAAAGGTGTCCACCATTGGGAACATGCCAAGGCCACAATGCAAAAAGGACGTGCAGAGGTTTAATGGAATGGTCAACTATATGAGTAAATTCATATCCAACTTCTCAGAAAAGATGGGTCCATTGAGAAGACTGTCAGAAAAGAACATTGAATGGGAGTGGAATCATGAACATGAAAAGTCATGGAGCGAACTAAAGAAACTGCTCACAGAGGAACCAGTTCTGAGGTTTTACAGCCCAGTGAGATCCATCAAGATATCATCAGATGCATCACATGGTGAGCTCGGTGCAGTTCTTCTGCAAAAATATGATGACTGGCAACCCATTGTGAATGCATCACGCTCAATGACAGACTCGGAGACATGATACGCTCAAATTCAAAAGGAGCTGCTCAGCATCACATACACCTGTGAAAGGTTTCATCAGTTTGTGTCAGGACAAGCAATCAGTGTAGAGACTGACCATAAGCCCTTGATTTCATTATCCCAAAAGCCATTAAATGAATGTCCACTTAGAATACAAAGAATGATGATTAGGCTGCAACACTATATACTAAATGTGGAACACACTCTGGGTAATCTAATGTACACAGCAGACACGTTGTCTAGAGCTGTTGACACAAGAGACCCCACAAACACCAAAATGAATGAAAATGTGAATGCCTTCATGGACATGATCACAAGTGCACTGCCCATATCAGATGCAAAAATAGAGTTCATAAAGTCGGAGACAAAGATGAAACACTGAGACAACTGAGGATAAAATCTTGGATGGATGGCCCAACATGAAGCAGTACTGGAAGTTTAGGGTGGAACTACCAGTGGTTGAAGAAATCATCTACAAAGGAAACAAAATCCTTATCCCAAAGAGTCTGAGAAAAGAGATGCTAAAAAGGATCCATGGAAGGCATCTCAGAATCAAAAAGTGTAAGAAAAGAGCACAAGAGGTGATGTACTGGCCAAGTATCAACAATGATATAACAAATGAAGTGTCAAACTGTACAATGTGCCAGAAATATCAAGCAAGCAAACTTGCAGAACCACTAAGGCCACATCTAGCACCATACAGACCTTACCAGAAGGAAGGCGCTGACCTATTTGAATGTCAAGGGAAGGACTATCTTGTAGTCACAGACTATTACTCCCTATATCCAGAGGTGTTTAAACTGAACATCACCACTGCAGCTGCTGTAATAACAGGTATGAAAGCCATATTCTCCAGACATGGTATCGTAAGTGAAGTCCTCACAGACAATGGACCATAGTTTTGCAATTTAAAGTTCTGACTGTTTGCCAAAGAGTGGGACTTTGTACACACCATGTCAAATCTTCATTTTCCACACTCCAATGGTCTAGTGGAGAAATAGTTACAGACAGTGAAAAGACTGATGTACAAGGCAAAAGACAGTGGAACAGACTTCTACCAGAGCATGCTAGTATACTGCAGAATGCCTCTCAACACCACAATTCCTTATGGGATGTAGGCTAAGATCTAACCTACCCATTCAGGAGAACCTCCTAAAAACAAAAGAGGGGGAGAAAGTGAGGAAGTACAAAGAACAGAAAGAAAAGCAAAATTATTACTTTGACTGACGAACAAAAATCCTACCGGAACTTCACACCAGGGATCAAGTAAGGCTAAAAGAATAAACAGACATATGGACTCAGAAGGGAACTGTTCTTAGTGATGTCCAGCCAAGATCATACATCATTCAGACAGATGAAGGTGCTGTTCTGCCAAGAAATCATCGAGATCTTCAAACGGAACCAGCCATAGTAGATAGAAAGATGGATACTGCTGAACAAGCTGAATACACAGCTAAGAAGATATTTTCTGCGAAAACAACTCAAATTCAAGGACCATTAATTGGGAGATCGTCAAGACACCTGAATTCTCTTAAGAGACTCATTGAGTAAATTTAAAATCTCCTGTTATAGAATGAAGTGGTATCATCTTATTCACTCTTCAAGTTTTAGTGCATGTAAATGAGAACACACAAAACAAGTTTAAAAAGTGTGAACAATGTTGACAATAATGAAAATGCAAGTTCTTGGTGTTAAAGTTAAAATTGCACAGTTATATAAAGAAAATATGTTAGTTAAAAGTAAGCTACTTTTGTGGTAAGAAAGGGAGATGTAATGATAGTGATCATGTTTGCATGGCCACTAGCAAGGCCTTGATTATAGTTCTTGTTTGATTAGATGTGGCTGCCATTAGGGAGCTGACACAGAGCAAGAGACAGTATATTTATTTAATGGATCTATAATGGAGGCTTTCAGCCTCATGGCATGCCTCATAGTGCTGTTTACATCAACATTGAGGCAAATAACTTTTTCCTTCATCCATGTGTTGTCTAAGAACTCACACATACCAAATGAAACATGGGGTCAGATGAAGTTAAATAAGAAAGTCTGCAAATGCTGGCATCTTCCTCTTACAATACAGTCAAGTACTGGGAAGCAAAGGGTATCCAATATTTCGGGCCTGAGCCCTTCATCAAGGAATGCACAAAAAGCAGTCATCTGAATAATAGGTAAGTGTTGCATGGGGAAGGAGGAGAGGAGAGGAGGAAGGAAGAGCACAGGTTAACAGGCAAGAGATCATAGATGGACATGGGTAGGAAGGTAGAAGAGAAAAAATGCTGAGAACATACAGGAGGAGAGTGTAGGGAATGGTGTAGGAAGCTGGAGGAAAGGAAATAGGGATGGAGAAAGAGAGAGACTCGAGGAAGAGCTTTAAAGGAAAATGGAGACATTGCTGTTCATGTTGTCTCATTGGAGAGTTCCTCCAATTTGTGTGTGACCTTGGTCTGGCAGAGCATGAGCACAGGAGGTTCACTTGCTGCTGAAGGAAGAAACATCTAGGCTTGTGGCATACAAGCATAGAGGATACCCCCCTCTCTTGTAGAAATCCTAGTTCAATCTCTGCAAGGCCATTGGAGAAGCCATGAGATGGTATTGATCCAAGCTCAACATCGAAGAGAACATCACAGACACAAGTTGACTCTGGCAGGGCATGTATGTCATCATGGAGTACAGAGCAAAGCCCAGCAGCACAGAATGCAACCACACTACACTCCCCAATGAGTTAAAAGTTTAATGCTTAATTTGAACAGGGAGCCAACAGGGAGTTGATGTCTACATCAAGAACAACAAATCATGTTACACCCATGATCACTGCTTTTGAAGTCAATCCAACTCCCAGGAGGGTGAGCCTGTGGAAAGCAACTAGCCCAGATGGATCCAGGACAGATCCTGCACAGATCAACTGGCAGACACATTTACAGACATTTTTAATCACTTCCCACAATGGGTAAAGGTCCTTATATTCAATGGGAAAAAGCCACTATCATTCCAGTACTGCAATAAAGCACAATAATGCTTCTGAATAACCACTAACTGGTGGGTTTTGACTTCCACCATCAGGCAGGTCATCATCTCTACAGTCACAACAAGAAATGCTGGAGGAACTTAGTAGGGCTCGCGGCATCACTAGCTCCTCGAAGGAGGGCTCTGGCCCAAAACATGGGTAGTACAGCAAAATCCTCATTATCGAAAACTGGAAACTCAACACAACGGGCAAAAATAACCAAGGAAATGAAAAAAAAAATTTTTTTAAAAGAATAAATAAAGTTTTAAATAAAAGTTGAAATAAAAGTGTAAATGTTCTCTGAAGCAAAACACAATGCCTTGGGGAGCAAACATTCAGTCAGTGGAGCACCCTATTTGTGCCCTGCCCGCAGCAGCTGTTTGAATAAAGTTTGAATAAAGTTCAGTTAGAATAAAATGATGAAGAGGTGGCTGGTGCCACTTACCACTGGGGCAACTCTCCCAAACTATCTCCCTATCCTTATCTGTAAGACTCTATCTTTATGAGTATAACATTAAGTATATTAGTAAGGCTTTATCTGTAAACTTGGGGTAGGGGGGTTAATTATTATGGCAGCATGGTTTATTGTGGCAGCTAGCTCAATGCAGTTACAGTGTTCGTGAATGGGGTTAAATTTTAAAGGAATGTGCACTGTGGGCCAAACATGGAGGTGAATCAGGATGCCAGTATGAGAAAGATGTGTTGAAGGCCTGACCCAAACACTTACATGGAAGTAAGTTAGATCATACTGATGACCTGACTGGGACATTGGTTTGAAGGTGAATTAATTTGTCAGTGCTGAGGTCCTGTCCGGGGCACTAGCATGGAGGTGAGTCGGGTTGGCAGTGCGGGAATGTATGGTGATGGCCTGACCGAGACACTAGCATGGAGGTGAGTTGGGTTGCACCAAAGGCTTGACTGAGACACTAGCATGGAGGTGAGTCGGGTTGGCAGTGCGGGAAGGTGTGGTGAGGGCCTAACCAGGAGACTAGCATGGAGGTGAGTCAGGTTGCACTAAAGGCTTGACCGGGACTCTAGCGTAAAGGTGAGTTGAGTTGTCAGCGTGGGGAAGGTGCACCAATAGCTCAACCGGGCACAAGCATGGAGGTGAGTCGGGTTGTCATTGCCGGAAGGCGTAGCGAGGGCCTAACCAGGCCACTAGCATGGACGTGAATTGGGTTGCGCTGAAGGTCTGCTGACTGGGACACTAGCATGAAAGTGAGTCGAGTTGTTAGTGGTGGGGAAGGTGCACTGAGAGCATGGAAGTGAGTCAGGTTGGCAGCACGGGAAGGTGTGTGGTGAGGGCCTGACAGGGATACTAGCATGGAGGTGAGTCAGGTTGCACTGAAAGCTTGACTGGGACTCTAGCGTGGAGATGAGTCGAGTTGTCCGTGTGGGGAAGGTGCACTGAGAGCATGGAAGTGAGTCGGGTTGGCAGCATGGGTAAGTGTGGTGAGGGCCTGACCAGGCACTAGCATGGAGGTGAGTTGGGATGCTAGTGGTTGGGAAGATGCACTGAGAGCCTGTCTGGGCACTAGCATGGTAGTGAGTTGGGATGCTAGTGGTTGGGAAGGTGCACTGAGAGCCTGTCTGGGCACTAGCATGGAGGTGAGTTGGGTTGGCAGGAGGGAAGGTGTGCCAACGGCCTGACTGAGACTAGCGTGGAGGCGAGTTGGATTGCACCGGCAGTCTGACTGGGACATGAGGATGAAGAGACAATCAATGCCACTCCCAAAATGTCTCCCTATCCCTGCCTAGTAAGAGCCTATACCTTTATTAGTATTAGGTACATTAGCACATTATCTGTAAACTTGGGAAGGGGAGTGTTAATTATGTCTGTGGCACGGTTAACATAGTGGTTAGTGCATCACTGTTACAGCACCAGAGAATAGGGTTCGAATTTAAATTTAAATTTTATAAGTTGCAGGAATTACTTGCTTAAAATTAACTTTACATAGTTAAAGATGACAATATTGTTTTTTTTTTCCAAATTACAATACATTTTGCAATGTCTTTTGTCTTTTAAACAATGTATTCTTAATGCTAGTGCATTAGTTAGGCTTTGTAAGAGGGAGTCTCAGTCAACCGGAAAATTAGCATTTCCAGCATCTGTGATCCCTGTAGGTGCTGGATAATGGAGATTTTACTGTATATCTTTACTTCCTATGGATGCTGCGAGACTGGCTGAGTTCTTCCAGCATTTTTGTGCTTTGATCAACTGTATCCTTCTAGCCTGTCTTTACCCACTTCAATTAACTGACTGGCCAAACGGTTCCACATTAGATGCCATCTCCCTGACACTTTAATCTGTCCTGGAACATCTGGACACCAAGATCACCAATGTTAAAATACTGTTCATGGACTACAGCTCTGCCTTCAACATCATAGTCCCTAGAATGCTCATCCCCAAGCTGATCCGTCTGTAAATGGATCCTTGAGTTCCTGCCTGACAAACTGCCATCAGTGAGAATGGGTAATAACATTTCCTTCACAATCAATGCCCAACACTGGCGCTCCTCAAGGATGTGTAACTCAACCTCATTCTATACTCCTTCTATACCCACTACTGCACAGCAAAATACTGTTTCAACTCTATCTTCAAATTTGCTGACAACACCACTGTAGTGGACTGAATATTAAATAATAATGAGTTGGAAGATAAGAAAAAGTCTGAGAGACTAGTGGCATGGTACCTAGATTAAAATAAACTTCTCTCTCAATGTCAATAAGATGAAGGAGGTGATTATTGACTTCAGGAGTCCACACCCCTGTCCACATTAATGGTGCCGAAGTCAAAAGTAGAATAAGTATTTCTATTGAGCTGACCCGGACAACCACATTGTTGCGACAAAGAAAATGCACCAGTGCCTCCACTTTCTTCAAAGATGGACGAGGTTCTGCAAGTTGCCCTATCCTTCAACAACTTCTACAGGTGCACTATTGAAAGCATACTTACTGACTGCACGCCAATACTGTATGGCAGCTGCTCTGCTCCAAGTCGGAAGACACAACTGAAGGTGGAGAATGCAGCTCAGAACAGAACGCAACCTCCCTCCCCTCCGTCAGCTCGATCAGCACCACCTGCTGCACAGGAAAGGCAATTATCATGCTAAATGGCTCATCACACCTCAGACATAGTCTCTTCCCCCTTGACCCATCAGGCAGAAGGCTTGAGAGTGTGAGAGCTTAAAGATAGAAGCCATTGGGATCCCGAATGAGAATGGTGCTCCCATGCTGCCCCTTGCTGGGTGAAAATTTATCTTCCTGGAGTGTGAACTTCTTTTTGGACTAAGAATTTAAGACAATAGGCTATTCTAGACTGAGGATCATTTAATGATGAAGGAACAATAATGGTGCATTGTCCCTTCAGAACATGAATTGAATTATTCATTAAGATGTAGAGTGAAGTCATCGAATCAGAAACTTGGGTCCTGATTCTAAGCGAAAGAAAATAGGAAGGCATGACACATGCATTGACTATGATGGATGGGGGAAATTTACTCAACTGGTTGAAGATGGATAGGCAATGGATTATATTTAAAGAAGGCATGCATGAATTGTCACAATTATTCCTTCCTGTTGGGCACAAAGATCAATTGTAAAGAGGGTTCAAACATGGTTTACACACTACGAGTCCAACAAGGAAACATAACATTGCCAGAGAAATCACCAGTCCAGAGAGCAGTTTAGAATTCATCAGAGAAGGACAAAGAGATTGATTTACAGGCAACATAAACACTGTTGGTAAGAGGTGATACAAATACATGAAGAAGAACAAGGTTAGTGAAGGCAAATGTTAGTCTGCTGCATGGGGGAACACTGCAATTAGGAAGTAGAGTTTGGAGAACAATAAATCACAGACTTTGTTTATGTCACCAAAGAACACAAATTAATTCCCAATTATGTTAGAGAGCTGAGAGAGAAAGGAACTGGAGGAAACTAATGTTAGGAAAGATACATGAATGGGCTGAAGGCTGAGAAATGCCAGGATCTAATCACTGAGATTGAAGAGTAACATTGGTGGTGGTCTTTCAAAACAATGTATACTCTGGTGAAGCTCTCATGAAATGGAGGTTGGTAAATGTAACCTCACTCCTTAATAAAAGGAAAACAAATGGATTCTTCCCTGCAGCCATCAGGCTCCTGAATGAACCCCATAGCAATATCTCATGCTGCCCTTCCTTGGTGCTAATAAATCTTCCTTTGCCTTGTAATCCCACATTGTAAATTGTGCTCTGTACACGCCTGTACGTAATGTTCGAGATAACTTGTTGGCCTGGTTGCAGAAGAACCGTTCTCACTGTACTAGGAATTCTGTGACACAAAAACTTAAAGGAAGCAGAAAAGACAGAAAACTACCAGCTAATTATCATAATGTTTAGTCAAGGGGAATATATTCAAATCTATTACGAAATGCAATAACAGAATATTTGGAAAGTACTCAGAATTGAGCAAGTCAGGAAGTTTTTATAAAAGGATAATTGTGCTTCAATAAAACTAGTGCAGTATTTTTGAGGATGTAATTCATGGAACAGAAAAGATAGAAACAATGAATAGTGGAAATGAACTTTCCCATCTCGAGACCCCCTACGACTATCACTATACCTGATATCACCCTTCCTTTCGGAGGCTCAGTGCTATTGGTCTAGCTGCTTCCTTGCCCGTGTAGATCATACCCTCCAGCAGTATCCAAAGGGATACCCTTGTTGCTGAGTATATATTGTGTTGTAATGTTCTGGAACATAGAACACTACAGCACAATGTATACTCAGTGCTGGCGCCTCATCTTTAAATCTGCCTGATGTGCTACTTTCCACTCTTGCCTGGACGAGAGCTGATTTCATGGCTCAACGTAAAGTCAGAGAGTGTGGGATATTCTAATCTTAAGGTTATAAGCTGTGGTTGTGTTCATGTAAGCTGCTGACAATGCTTATGGAATCCCTGTTTTGACTTGCCATGTCTGTTCTTTCTTTAAAATGTCTTCATTGAGTTTAAAAGAATACACATGTATTAATCCAATACATAGATTGAAATATAAAAAAATATGGGCAATTTGTACTTCTCAAATAATACTTAAATCTTACATAGTGTAAATTGTGTACTCCTCTCAATCAAGCCCCTTTTACAAAATATCTCCAAAAAAAAAACTAAAATGAAGAGTAAAGAAGAAAGCCCCTATTAATCAAATGCCTCCCTCGAAACAAAGTTTACTTGTATATATAAAATACTAAGGAAATGTAAGAACAACATTTGGAAACCAAACAGTGTTGCTTGGTATCATCTTAATTTGTTAAATAATTGTTGTAATCTCCATGATCTTGTAAAAAAAAATCACTTTTACATCTTTAACATTATATCTATTTTTTTCTTAACTTAGGAAGGCCGTGACCTCCTGTACCCATCGAGTATGAGTAGGGGGAGTGCCATCTTTCCATTTCATCCAAATTGCCCATGGAGCTATCAATGCTAAAATTTGCTCCTGAGGTGAAGTCACGACTATTCCCTCTTCTTGAGATAGAACAATTAAGGGGCATAGTTTAATTTGCCCCTAAAACTAACTGATAAAGTTTGAAAATAATTTTTCCAAAAGTCTTCTAAACCAGGGCAAGTCCAAAATACAAGTATCAATGAAGCCTCAAAAATTTTACATTTATCCCAGAATGATCAGTGTCAGAATAAAAGTGAGAGAGTTCAAATTTTGAAATATGTCTTCTAAGCACCACTTTGAGCTGCAATAAACAATGTTGTGCACAGAAGAAGGATTCAAAATGGAAGCCTCCTATGCGTGACATGTCTGTTCTTATGACCATTTAACTACCACACCACAAGACAAACAATGGCTGCAGTATGATGACAGGAATTATGTCGCAGCATTAAATCTGGTAGACTTTATAACCAATATATGGTGCATCTTATACATCATTTTGTTTTTCACTCCCTGTGCAGAATCTCCTATTTGAATATATTAGCTGACTGCTGGGCTACTTCATTAAAGCTCTGAACTAATTGTACATTGCCACTTTATTTCCATCTCCCTTTCCCTTTCTGATCTCCTTACAATTTGGCTGAATATTGGTCCACTGGAGCTGAGTGCATGGTTCAACATTATGTCGTTCTCCTGAACAAATTGCCACTTTCTGCATTACAAATGTGATTCCAAATTAATCTCTAATTATTTTTCAATGAATTATATTAATTTTAAACTTGATCCTTATTCGTAGATATCACAACTCTGATCATCGTTTAAGCGTCTTTCATAATCAGAGATACTTTTATTGATCTACAGTAAAACCCCTGTTATCCGGAATTCAAGCAATCGGCTGCCTCAAGCAATCAGCAGAAATATTGCAGAAAGTGAATAGGTGAAAATAATGGAAGTTTAAAATTGGCATGCCTCATTGTTAGTTTGCCAACCTGCGCAAAATGCAATCACAGGCAACCTGAAAATTAACTCATTTGGCATCACTTATCCTGCCAGATACCAGGGGATTTACTATATTATAGATATGTAATTAATACAATAAAATGCAGCTAAACAATTAGCAATAAACAAAATGGTAATTAAATAATTATAAATCAAAATAAAATAAGTTAACTAAGATTTTAACCTACTTCTATCTTTTAACACAGGACCATCAATTTTATCTGAATGAATGAACTTCCTTCAAAGACACTGGATCCTTCCGGACTCTGTGATGGGGACAGAGGTGGAGGAAAAGCTCAAATACATTTGGACCTAATTCCCAGGGTGTCTCAGGCTTTCACCATCTCTCACAGCTGGATAGACTTGCTGATGCCCTTTGGAGCCACCAGATTTGAATCAGTCGGGCTAGGCAATGATTCCACTCCATATTTTTCTTTTATTTATGCAGCCATTCCTTGGCTTTTTCTGACAACCAAAACCCTCCCCACCATCGAGAACATCTACAGGGAACATTGCAGTTGGAGAGCAGCAGTAATCATCAAGGATCCACAGCAGCAAGCAGATGCTCTGTTCTCACTGCTACCATCAGCAAAGAGGTATAGGGGCCTCAAGACTCAAACCACCAGGTTCAAGAACAGCTGCTACTCCTCCACCATCAGATTCTCAAATACATATTCAATCAAGGCCTCTTACTTTTGCACTTTATAGATCTTTTTTACTCTGATTTGCACAGTCAGTTTGTTTACATTTCTTTATTTGCTTTAATGTGTATGTTGAGTGCAGTGTTTTTTTGCACTACCAATAAGTGGTCATTTTACCCACAGAAAAAAAGAGTTAGAACCATTACAACACAGAAATAGGCTCCTTCAGCCCTTCTAGTCTCTGCCAAACCATTAGTTTTTGCCAGGTTTCACTGATCTGCACCTACCTCTCAATCCATGTACCTGTCCAAATTCTTCTTAAATGTTAAAATTGAGCCCGCATTCACCACTTCAGCTGGAAGTTCGTTCCACACTCCCACTACTTCAGTGTGAAGAAATTTCCCCTCATGTTCACCCTAAACCTTTCCCCTTTCACTCTTAACCCATGTCCTCCGGTTTATACCTAAGTGGAAATAAAACCCTGTCTACATTTACTCTGACCATCAAAAATTTAAATACCTCTAGCAAATCTGCACTCATTCATCTAAGTTCCAAGGAATAAATGCCTAAGCTGTTTCACCTTTCCCTGTAACTCAGATCCTGAAGTCTGAGCAATATCCTAGTAAATTTTCTCTGCACTCTTTCTATCTTATTGATATCTCTCCTGTAGTTAGGTGACCAAAACTGCTCACAATAATCCAAATTTGGCCCTGATCATTGTCTTGCACAACTTTACCAGAACATCCCAACTCCTATACTCAATACTTTGATTTACAAAGACCAATAAGCCAAAAGCCTTTTTACAAACCTATCCACCTGTGATGCCATGCATTCGTATTTCCAGATCCCTCATTACCCTATCATTTGTATGTGATGTCCTGTATGCCCTCTGACAATAAATCTGAAATCTGAATCAGAAACTGGAATCCACAGATTGTTAACATTGTTGAAGTTCTGAATCCAAAACATTGACATTCTAGTTGACTGATCTACTGAGTGTTTTGGGCAATTTCTGCTTCATGCAACACAAGAGATAGCAGATGCTGGAATCTGAAGTCAAACAACCTCTGCTGGAGGAACTCAACAGGTCACATAAATTCACTGGGAGGAAAAGAATGGTCAACGTTTAAAGCCCAAACATTTCACCAGGAGTCCAGTACATTAATTTCAATTTCAGTTTTAGGTTTCCATTTCATGTGATATTTTTCCCAGTTTTATTGCTATTATATTGGTCTTTCCAATAGTAAATGCCTCAGATAACATTTGTAAATATTTACTGTCACTTTGTAAACCACGTTCATTGTTTCCATTCCTGGTTTAATGTAGGAATCACGTTGTAGAGTTGGGAAAGGTTCCAAATCTTCACTACTTGTGGTATAGCTACACTGGATGTAATGCAGAGCCAGTGACCTTGGTTGCTTTCTGAATTCTCTATGTAGCTGTTGTCATTGAGTTTCCACATCTGGCCTGTGATTACGGGGGCTTCCCTGGGCTGTCCAGTTTCCTGTGTCAGAGGTAGATAAGTCTTATCTACCTCTGACACAGGAAACTGGACAGCCCAGGGAAGAGAGTTAATGGGTATTTGAAGGGGGCCCTTTCACTTCGAGAATATGTAGTGTCAGGACTAAACTGTCTGAGAGAAAGGTGGACACTGAGTCGCTGACAGCATTTAAGTGTCTATGGTTAAGTGAAGAATAGAAAGCTATGGGCCAAAGTGCTAGAAGATGGACTTTGTATAGAAAGGTTCCCTCTGACTGGAGTGGGTGCGCTGGTCCAATTGGACTGTTTCCCTGCCACGTTATTTGATATGTGCCACGTACCAAAAAGTTGGGGTGTTTAAGTTAAGTGGCCAGTATAAATTGCTCTTAGTTCAGATAACTGATAGGGGAATTGGGGACTGCTAATGGGCATGTATGTGAGAAATAAATGGGATAGCTTTTAGACCTGACATGGACCCTGGGGGTTGAATGGGCTCCATTTCTGTCAAAAGAAAATATGAAAATGAACAATTTGGAGCAACTTTCCAACTAATTTGAGGCTCATGACTTCTTAACTTTAAGTTTCCCACTTATAATGTTTTATTTTGCTTTTTCGCACAATTCTTGTAATTTGCTGCCGACTGTGACAAATAATTTCAATCATCTCCTTATTATTAATTTGTCAGTAATTAAGCCAAATAATTCAGATGTAGGAAACCTGAAGTAAAAGCAAAAGGTCCTGGAAATCCCCAGTGGTTCAGGGAGAATTCAAGGAAAGTGAAATGATTAATAAAGATTCCAACTTTTCTGAGTTCTCTTGAAAGGTCATCAATCTGAATCATACGAGCAAGCTATTCCTTTCAATTCTGAGTCCAATGGAGACTGGCATTGACTTATTTCGAACCATTATCATTTTAATGAGACCAGCGATGGGGAATCTGAGGAAGGGCAAGGAGAGAGGAGCATTTACATTTTGAGGGCCTATATTGTACCCATTCTGAACATCCACTTCAGCAGTTACAGATTGAGCTGTATTTACTATGACCTTTAAGAGGAGAACAAGCTTGTAATGCTGTTACTCCTGAGCAGGCAAATCGCAGACAACCTGTCTATCAGGTCCAATTGCTTTATTAATTTCCTGGTGCAAACAGTAAGCACACTGCATTTTCACCAATGTCAGGGATTCCAAAGAGCAGGGTGTTATTGAAGATGTTGCTGAACAAAGGGCTAAAGGTAGCTTTTATTTCTAGAGGTAGCCGTGCACAAAAGCATGCTGAATCATCAGGTCAAAATCTTAGATACAGACAAAGGGAGTATTATGGGGCTTCTAAAGCAATTGAAAGGGTTCAGGAGTTGGAGTCACTTTCAGGAAAATGTGCATATTTATCGAAACAACAGCGATACTTCAGGTCATCCAGCAATGCTTCATTCATGATGGAAATACGATTAAAACTGTGCAAGGGCATATGAGACTGCAGATGCTGCCACCAACACCGAACAGCATATTTTCAGATTTATTGTCAGAGTACGTACATGACATCATAAACAACCCTAGTATTATTTTTTCCTGCAGGTGCGGCAGAATTATCCCTAATTGTTAGTGCAAAAAGAGCTGTGCTCAACATACACATGTAAGCAAATAAAGGAAATAAAACAAACTAACTGTGCGATACAGAGAGAAAAAAAATCAATAAAGTGCAAACTAAGAGTCCTTAAAGAAGTCTCTGATTGAGTTTGATGTTGCTCTGCTCTCCTACGCAGTGTCCCCTGTAGATGTTCTCAGTGATGGGGAGGGTTTAGTGTTGGATGTTCTGAGCTGTGTCCACTACCTTTTGCAGGGATTTACACTCAGGGGTACCGGTGTCCCCATACCAGACTGTGATGTAGCTGGTCAGCACACTTTCCACCACCCATCTGTAGAAATTTGCCAGTGTTTCTGATATCCTACCAAACCTCCACAAACTGCTGAGGAAGTAGAGGTACTGACGTGCTTTCTTCATGATGCCAGTAGTGTGTTGGGTCTAGGACAGATCCTCCGAGGTAGTGACTTCCAAGAACTTACATTTTCTCACCCTCTCCACTTCTGATCCCCCAATTATCACTGGAATCCTAAGCCTCTGGTTTTCTTTTCCTGAACTCAACAAATAGCTCCTTGGTTTTGGTGACATTGAGTGCACGGTTGTTGATGGTGCACCATTCAGCCAAATTTTCACTCTCCATCCTGCTTGCTAACTTATCACCCCTAACCCTAACCCACTACCATGGTATCATCAGCGCATTGTCTTACTGAGCTACATGGTCATAGGTGTATAGTGAGTAAAGCAGGGGGCTAAGAATGCAGCCTTTTGGTGGATCAGTACTCATAGAGATTGTGGAGAAGATGTTCTTACCTATCCTGATTGATTATGGTCTGGAGGTGGGGAAATACAAGATCCAATTACACAGTGGGTTGTTGAGTCCAAGATCTTGGAGTTTGCTGATCAATTTTAAGGGGAAGATGGTGTTGAATGCCGAACTGTAGTCGATAAAGAGCATAATGATGTATGCTTCTTTGCTGTCCAGGTGTTCCAGGGCTTTGTGTAGCATGACATCCACTGTAGACCTGTTGTTATGGGAAATACATTGGAATGGATCCATGTCACTGCTCAGACAAGTGATGATATGCTTCAACACCAACCTTTCAAAATATTTCATCACTCTTTTATGTGAGTGACACTGGTTGATAGTCATTTAGTCAGGTTACCACACTCTTCTTGGAATGATTGAGGTCTATTTGAAACCCCTTGCCTGATGATGAAGATGTCGGTGAATATAGTGGCAACTTGGTGAGCACAGATTTTTAATACTCAGCCGGGTACACAGACTGGACTGGATCCTTTTCTCAGATTCATTCTCCTGAAGGCAGCTCCCATGTCATGCTTGGATACAGACAGGAGAGGGTCATCAGGCCACATGGGGGTACCCAGTGGTGGTCAGGTGGCATCCCTGGGGCGGGGGGGGGGGTGGGGGGGAAGAGGACAGTCGATGCTTTGGAATAATATCCTTCTTCAATTGTTGCTCTCTTATTAATGTAACCCGACAGCATTCTTCCCAGTGTTCATGCTCCCCATCCTGGTCCATCCAACATGTCTTAAACTCTCAGTCTTTTCCCTGGTCTCTCCGGTGTTTAGTTCACTTTTAAGAATATTTACCTCAAGTTTCCAGTTTTAGCCTAAGTTAAAAAAAAATCTTATTTCCTGATTCAACCCTCATCAATGAGTTTATTTACCATAGGCAGAAAAAAGTATAATGCTTAGATGCAATGAATTTCTTGCTTATTTTGCGATTCCACATGTACATAAAGAAACAATAAATGTCAATTCAATTAACAGAATGCGCTAAAGCACTTCAGCCATTATCTTCAATAGATAGACAGTTCTCACTACTACCATCAGGAAGGAGGTCCAGGAGCCTGAAGACACACCCTCACCATGACAAGAATAACTTCTTCCTCTCCGCTATCAGATTTCTGAACAAACAGCTACTTCACTTTCTTCTCTCTTTTGAATTATTTTTTAAAATCTTGTATTTACGGAATTATAACTTATAGCAATTGTGCACCCGTAATGCACAATACTGCTGCCACAAAGCAACAAATTTCATAACGCATGTCCTGACAATAAACCTGCTTCTGATTCTGAATTCAAATACTGCATATATAACTGTTAAATACTGTTAGAAACTCTGCTTTCAGCCCTGTCTGGGCGCTAGTGGTCTTTTCTAAATCTCTTGCAGTTTACCCTATTCTGCCTTCTGCTTTTGTTCCTCTCGAGTTTCCTGTTGTCCTCCCTGTCTGTATTCCTCAACATTTGATATATAGTAAATCTCCTAGTATCCCGCAGCTATGGGGATTGGTAGATACAGAATAAGTGTATTTTCCAGTTGCTTTAAGACTTACTTTTATAATGCCTTCACTATGCACCTGCATTAAGAATAATCAGTTAAAAAGACAAAAGGCAAAAATTCTATTCTGTACTCGCACTTCACGTGCATGAATATAGCATGAAACTTTAAAGCATTTTCCTTTATTTTCAGTCACATTTAACTGTTCACTGCATCTGCAGGTTCCTCCCCCTCCACAGAGCAAGATGAACATTAACAGTACAGATAATTAACCCACCCCCCCAAAGTTTACAGATAAAGATGACTCCTACTAAGCAGGGATAAGGCATCAACCAGCTCTTCACAAATTTATTCAAATAGCTGCAACACAGCAAAGCACAACCAAGACACTCTGCTTGCTGAATATTTGCTCCCATTTTCATTTTTACTGTTACACTATTAAACACATATTTGTACCTATTATTTTATACTTATTTTAATTTTTAAAATATACTTTCCTCGATATTTTTTGCCATTTGCTTGAATTCTGGATACCAGTGGTTTTACTTCAATCTTAACCTCCTCTACTCTAGGGAAAGCAGATAGCACCCCTCTAGTCTCTCCTTGTAACTGAAACATTCCATCCCAGGCAACATCCCGGTGAATTTCCATGTGCTGAAATTATTATTGAAATTTCTATGCACCAGATGTAGAAGCAGTTTAGTTCAAGTTCAATTCTATTGTCAGATGTGTCAAAAGTGCAGTGATAAAGGCTGTTTTGTTATGAAAGAGCCATTGAATCACAGGGTGAAACCATGTATAATTGTGGTGGATTTGGAAGCGCAACATTCAGATCTGGCTGCAGGAAAATTTAAATGCCCTTAAAGAGGGTTTATTTCAAGAGCCTGGTCCTATCACAGCCAGTGATGGGGAGTTCAGATTGTCTCCCTAATCCAGTAGAAATCCCCATCCCCCTCCCGGCCATTAAACCTCACAAATGACCTGGTTGATCCTTGTCCTAATAACCCAGTTAATGGCTTCCTTCACCGTCCCCAAAAAGATCCATTCCCTAATGTGGCTCCTCTGCAACCTTCACTCATGCCATACCTCAGGGGATTGTGAAAGTGGGGCATATTCCATAATACATGATGCCATGCTTATGCTGTACAGGTGAATACACATGCCTCTCATTCAAAGATATTTCCCTTCAGGGGGTTAAAAGATAAATCATCACATTTGCTCTAGTTTTATCCAAGAGAAAAAATAATAATCATCCTCGGTGATTGAACAGAATAATTAAATTGCAAACAAAACAAAGGGTGTGCCAATAATTTAAGTGGGGCTTTGGGAAATGGAAGAAGTGGAAAACAGCGAATTTATTAAACATTGATTGTTTCACTTTCTCACTTCCACAAATTGAGGTAGCTATCCATGAAATCCGTATGATCCTTGGAATCTGGGCACCCTGCCACCTTCGAACATGGAGCATGGAGCAGTGCAGCTCAGGAAAAGGTCCTTCAGCCCATTGACATCTGTTGAACCGGCACCTCTGCATTCTTTCTCAGTCCAGTAAAGGATACTTCATTGCGATTCATGTCACATTCACTGGACAACAAAGAATTTGCTTCCTGAACACTTTTTGATGTATTTTATTTTGGGGAATTTGAGCTGTTGATCATGACAACCAGCCTTAAAATTTTCCTGTTACTTATTATTTTTGTGATTTCCTGTCATATATTAGCAGCACTCCAGGCATTCAAAACCCTGAAGTGCAGGACTTCTTCCCTGTTGATCTTGGTGCAGTCAGTGATGCACATGATGAAAGGTTTCACCAGGTCATGGAGACGATGAAAAAGTGGTCTCTGGGTGACTGGAATCCATCAGTGCTGGACAACTATTGTTGGACACTGACCCGAGAGGCATCAGATGCTGAGTACAAATGAAAACCAGCAGCAAAACATTTTTAGGTCATTTAAACTAATGAAATGAGTCAGCATCCCGATGTGATTGAACAAATGTAATTCAATAAAAAGTTACGTTAATGTTCCTCCAACTTCCAAAGTGATACCGCAAATCTGAAATTATCTTTGAGTCCAGCTTGAAGTTATGTATCATAATCCCCAATTTATTTTCAGGCACCAAACTTTTGAAAAAAATTGTTGTCTCCTGTTATTGCACTCTCTCTAAATCTACATATCATGTCTTTGAGCTTGATCCCAAAATCCTCAAGTTTATGCTCCACGTTTGATTGTGAAACTTCTCCTTTCGACAGTCAGTGTTTATTAATTGACACAGTGTTGGAACTAGGGCTCTCAACTTCAATACTAGATGAGAAATTGACACTTTAATGTTACCTACTGCCTGATGGAGCATGAATACTGTCACTGCAGCTCCTGTAGTAATATATTGGAAATAGTGAACTTGTTTTTACCATAACCCACCTCACAAAGTTTCCTCAAATACCTGGTTTGCCTAGAGCATTACTTTGTTCTTCATTCTATCATTTGCATTGAACTGTAACAAGGAATATGAGGAAAAATTGTATCTTCTCAATTAATGTTAGCTCAGAAATATTCTGCTCCTACAAACATTTCCCATGTGTGCAAATTAAACACCCTTCAAGGCACCAAACAATTACATTAACTGCATCAGAGTCCAGTTCTCCTAAGGACACGAAAAGCATGATTAATTCAGCATATTTATAACGAGCAATGTGCAACTCTTCACTTAATAGGTCATTTGTTTGTGATCATTTCTGATGCGCGGCAGTAATTTGAGGCCAAAAATCAAAGCTGATACTCCTCCCTGGTATTTTAACCCTAAGAAAATCTATTTGATGGTTAGACAAGATTCAGAACGTATATCCTTCCTTTCACTAAAACTATATATTCCCACCAATGCCCAAATCTACTTCTGGCTTAGCTCAATCATTTCTGAAACTCTCATTCACCTTAGAACCATGGAGATGTTACAGCTGGGGAGGGAAGAGGCCATGCTGTTCATCAATTCTGCAACCTGTAATTTGATGCAACCCTTTTGCTCCTATCGAGTGTGCAGTTGCTCATTTTCTTACTTTGACAAATGCTGCCACACCTCATCCCGCCCACCTGCCAATTCCGTATGTGCCCACCCACATTGATTGATTGCTTGTTGATTCATACCTAGATTTTGAAATTCAAGAGTTAAGTCACAGCTCATTAAATTAATTTAATTTTAATGTAGTCATACAGCATGGTAACAGGCCCTTCCTGTCCATGAACACATGCACCCAAATACCCCAATTAACCACGACCCTGATGTGTTTTGAACGGTGAGAGGAAACCGGGTCACCCGGAGGAAACCCAAGCAGACATGGGGAGAACATACAGACGGCATCGGATTCGAACCTGATTCGCAGATGCAGTAATAGCATTTATACAGCAATGATCTCTCCGAACGCTTCTCCGTTGACAACGGCGTGAAGCAAGGCTGCGTCCTCGCACCAACCCAATTTACTATCTTCTTCAGCATGATGCTGAAACAAGCCATGAAAGTCCTCAACAATGATTTACATCCGGTACCGCACAGATGGCAGTCTCTTCAATCTGAGGCGCCTGCAAGCTCACACCAAGACACAAGAGCAACTTGTCCGTGAACTACTCTTTGCAGATGATGCCACTTTAGTTGCCCATTCAGACCCAGCTCTCCAGCGCACGATGTCCTGTTTTGCGGAAACTGCCAAAATGTTTGGCCTGGAAGTCAGCCTGAAGAAAACTGAGGTCCTCCATCAGCCAGCTCCCCTCCATGACCACCAGCCCCAACACATCTCTATCGGGCACACAGAACTCAAAACGGTCTACCAGTTTACCTACCTCGGCTGCACCATTTCATCTGATGCAAGGATCGACAAAGAGATAGACAACAGACTCGCCAGGGCAAATAGTGCCTTTGGAAGACTACACAAAAGAGTCTGGAAAAACAACCACCCGAAGAAACACACAAAGATCAGCGTGTACAGAACCGTTGTCATACCCACGCTCCTGTTCGGCTCCGAATCATGGGTCCTCTACCGGCATCACCTACGGCTCCTAGAACGCTTCCATCAGCGCTGTCTCCGCTCCATCCTCAACATTCATTGGAATAACTTCATCACCAACATCGAAATACTTGAGCTGGCAGAGTCCACAAGCATCGAATCCATGCTGCTGAAGACCCAACTGCGTTGGGTGAGTCACGTCTCCAGAATGGAAGACCATCGCCTTCCCAAGATCGTGTTCTATGGCGAGCTCTCCACAAGACAGAGCTGCACCAAAGAAGAGGTACAAGGACTGCTTAAAGAAATCTCTTGGTGCCTGCCACATTGACCACAGCCAGTGGGCTGATATCGCCTCCAACCCGGATCTTGCATCTTGGCGCCTCACAGTTTGGTGGGCAGCAACCTCCTTTGAAGAAGGCCGCAGAGCCCACTACACTGACAAAAGGCAAAGGAGGAAAAACCCAACACCTAACCCCAACCAACCAATTTTCCCTTGCAACCGCTGCAACCGTGCCTGCCTGTCCCACATTGGACTTGTCAGTCACCAACGAGCCTGCAGCAGACGTGGACGTACCCCTCCATAAATCTTCATCCGCGAAGTCAAGCCAAAGAAGAAGAAGACACTAACCATGATGTCCTTGATGTGACTGTTCTGGTCTTTCCTCCACTACTGTTGTCTCACTAGCAAAGTATCTGTATTTGTTTTAAAACTTGCATATTTATTTTCAATCTCATCATAGCTTTCCCTTTCCTTCTATCTCTGTAATCACGTCTCCATCCACCACCCTCCCACCCCTCCACCTGACACCAGAGATACCAGAATTCATTTAATTCACATCCCTTGATCACTCTAAGTTCATTCTTCCACTGTTGGCTACTTAGTCAGTTTCCCAGACCCAAAGCTATGCGAGTTTGCCCTGAAACCTGTCACCACTTTTCTCTTTACTCCGCATCTTAAAAACCTCAAATATGTTGAACAACCAAGCAGCAGGCAGCATGGGTTAGCGAAGCAGTTAGCATGACTCTGTTACATTGCCAGTGATCCGGGTTCAAATCCGGTATTGTATGTAAAGAGTTTGTACGTTCTCCCCATTTCTCCATGGGTTTTCCCCAGATGCGCTAGTTTCTTTCCACCTTCCAAAACGTAGGTTAATTAGGGTGTAATTGGGTGGCATGGATTCAAATGGCCAGAATCACCGTCTACCTTGCTGTAAATAAAATTATTTTTTTAAAGTAAAGATTTAAAATTTAATGATATCTTCTAGTGAAAGTCTCAAATTGTGTCTGTGAAATACCTCAAGGAAGTATTGAAGCTTTGCTATTCATGTGATGTTGTTGCAAACTCAGGGAAAGACACACAGACGAGGGAGGGCTAGGAAGGAAGATGGTGTAAAATGCATGTACTGCTGCAAAACACCACATTTCATGAGTTGTTTGTGACCATAAATTCTGATTCTGATTCTGACACGCCAACAAGCAAAAAAAAAGGTTTCAATCGAAAATCAGAGGCCAAGAAAATGAAATAAAGAAGGGATAACAGCTCATCAAAATCAGGAAAAGGTGGAAATAGAACAGAGCTGGGGAGAAGGAATTTAATGATGTAAAAAAAAACAGTCAGCAGAAAGTATTATGGAAGACAGCGTGCATGATAATGAAAAGCTTGAATCTGAGGAGGATTACAGGAGAGAAGAAAAAGAATGACAAGGAATGAAACTAAGCCAACCAGAGTACAGGAATGTGTACTGGAGGACAAATAGGAGCACACTCCAGATTTTAGGCAAATATTTGGAAACTAAGCATATGAGATTGATGATGTTGGTTTAGAAGGTCTTCCACGGCATGCTTGCAGCTGGAGCGGAACTATTGGTTTGTTTACTGATTCACTTTATGATACAATAAATCCAATGTGTGAAGGGATCACAGGCTGAAGAGGGAGCCAGATGCTAACTGCACAGATCAGATACTTGTCAGTGCACCTTCCTGTCGGAGGCACAGAATTAGCCTTTGTGCTTTCAATTGTAGGAGTTTCCTGAATTTCATCTCAAGTTCTGGAGCTTGAGATGGTGAGGAGTGATGAAGTCTATTACCCTCTGCATCCCACTGGAGGTTTTAACCTGCTGCTCAGGCTACCAATGTGCCACCGCAGAACAGTGGGATCACTGGAGGTGAATCCACGGCCACTTGGTGCCCCTGAAGGGACTCTCTTTTTCTTATTGTTCGGGGCGCTAGGGAATGGCGTTTCTTTGCCTTACGGCAGATGAAAGTTAGAGTACAACATGTATATTCCATTTTTATGTATTATTACATGACAGTGAAAGGATTCTTGAAGTAGTACAATGTATTTGGTGCAGCAAAAGAGGGACTTCTGTGTAAAGCTTCTCCAATAATGTTCATTAAATTACCAAGGAAGGAAAGAGATAATAATTATGCAGTTACAATTACCACAGTATGTCAAGTCAAAAAATGAGTTAAGACATCTGAAAGGATTTTAAAAAAATTCAGTTGGAATTAGTGCAAGAAGAAAGTGTCATTTCAGTAATGCAGACAGATATTTTGATGGTCCCGGAGTAACTTATGATTAGGATAATGGTAATACAGGGAGATTCCAGAGCCTGGTAGCTCTTGGATGAAAACTGTTCTTGAACCTAGGGGACTTCAGGACTCTGTACCTTCCACCTACAGGTAGCAGTGTGAAGAGGTTGTGACCATGGTGCTGGAGATCCTTTATGATGCTGGCTGCCTTCTTACAGAAATAAAAAGCAAATGATTCCAGGTCAGAATGCGTCGCAGGTCAGTTGCCATCTTTGAAGATAGAAACTTCCCTTTTCATGTCAATGACCTCTCATCAGAAATTCCACTCTGATCTCTCTGACCTTAGCCCCTAAGCTGGTACAGTTGGTTCAGCATGGAAATAGACTTGACTTGCCCACAATGACTAAAATGTCCCACCCACACTTGTGCCACCTGCCTGTATATGACCTATATTCCGCTAAGGCTATTTCATCCATGTGTCTGTCAAAATATGTCTTAAACATTGCAATAGTACCTGCTTCAGCAGCAGATTCCATTCACCCATCACCCTCTGGGGAAAAAAAAGTAATCCCTCAGGTTCCTATTAAATCCCTCACCCTCATTTTAAACCAGTGGTTCTCATCCTTTTTCTTTCCAGTCACATATCTATTTAAATAATCCTTGTGCCATTGGTGCTCTGCGATTAGTAAGGGATTGCTTAAGGTGGTATGTGGGTGGAAAGAAAAAGTTTGAAAACCACTGTTTTAATCATACCTCATTGACTCATCATGTGCAAGGTTTCATAACTCCAAAAGAAATAGGCCAATGACAATTTTTTATCAAGCAAAATATTTCAGTAACAATTGGGTCCAGGATTCTCAACCTTCTCTTTCCACTCACGTACCTGCTTAAGCAATCCCTTACTAATCACAGACCAACGATGGCATAGGGATTACTTAAAGTGATATGTAAGTGGAAAGAAAAAGGTTGAGAAACCTAGGCCCTCTGGTTATCAATTTCCTTACTCTAGGGAAGAGGCTCAGTGCATTCTCCTGATCTATTCCTTTTATGGTTTTGTTGAGATCACTACACTCATCCTCCTATACTCCAAGGTGTATAGCCCTAGATTGGTCAAACTCTCCCTATGCTTCAGGCCCCTAGTCCTGACAACATCCTCCTCAATCTTCTCTGCACTCTCTCCAATTTGACAACATATTTTCTGTAGCTCAGTGACCAAAAGGGAAAACAATACTCCAATTATGGTCTCACCAACCTCTTATACAACAGCCACATGACCTCCCTACTTCTGTACATGATGAAGGCTACTGTGGTGAAAGCCTCTTTTAAGGTACCCTGTATCTGTAATTCTTGATCCCTCTGCTCCACAACACTCCCCAGCACCCTCTCATTCACTGTGAGGACCCGACATCTGTTAGAGTTCCCAAATAGTAACACCTCAAAACTGCCTATATTAAGTTCCACCAGCCATTCCTTTGCCCACCTGCCTAAATAATAAGATCTATATGACAGAAGAGATATGAGTAGAATTGGGCCATTTGGCCCATCATGTATTCTTTGTGAGGAGTTTGAGGAGATTCAGTAGGTTACCAAAGGCACATGAGAAATCAGGCTGGTACGGACATACCAACACTCAGCAGCAAAAGGACAGCTTCTTCCCCTGCCATCAGATTCCTGAATAATCAATGAACCAAAGGCACTTCTTTACTTGTGTCTTTTTTTTTTTTGCACTATTTTTATTAATTTTGAAACTTGAGTTACTCAAAATATTTTCACTGTGACGCTGGCACATAAAAGTTTGTGACATGTTCATGACAATCAATTTTGATTCTGATTCAAGTCTGGTCACCAATTTGAATCATAGATGATGTATTCTTCCTTGCAACCCCATTTTCCTACCTTCACCCAATAACCTCTGATACCCTTATGAATCAAGAACCTATCAACCTCCACTTTAAAACTACCAAATGACTTGGCTTCACAGCTGTCTGTGGCAATGGATTCCATAGATTCAACACCCTCTGGCTGAAGAAGTTTCTCCTCATCATTCTTCTAAAGGGGGATTCTTTTATTGTGCCCTCTGGTCCAACACTCTTCCATTCCTGAAAATACCTTTTCCACATGCACTCTATCCAGCTCTTGCAATATTCAGCATGTTTCAATAAAATCCCCCCTCAACTCCAGTGACAACAAGCCCAGCGTTTTTAAATGCTAATATATTAATCCTCTCATCACCAGAATCATACCTCCTCTGGACTGTGACAGATTATAAATAGGTTTTGGGAGATAAATTGGGGCAGGCTTTTTTAGTGTAGGTCACATGCAAACACTTTAAAACTGATCTTATTTAAAATACTGGAGCTCTTCTCATGCTAGACAGGCCAGGACCAAGAGCCTTTGCAGAAGCTTTGCAGAGTACCCAAGAGACTTCACTAATGGACAGTTGTTTACAAAAAGGCAACAGGCTGTCTAGAGTGGAACTTGCTGTTCTAAGAGGGTCATGTGGTTTTGCAAGCAGAGAGAGAAAAATAGGCTTTCTCTCTGAGAGAGAGAGAATTCAGTTCTGCAGTTTTACAGTTCAGCAGCAGCAGCTGGGACTGGAACAGGACCAGCTGGCAAGCTTGTGGAAAACCCCATTTGGAAGAGAGGTTGTGAGTGCTTAGTTCAGCCTGGTCAAAGCTCTTGTGGTTCATACAAGAGGAGAGGACTGGCTGTCTAATGTTTCACTTGAAATAAGTGAAACAAAAAGAAAATCTGTGGTGATCTGTAAGAAAGAGATTATCATCTGGAAAACCCTGATGGGGCAAGTTTCTTCACCAAGACACTGAAGTGGCTGGATTCAAGGAATCAGTTGTGAGTGTCCAGCGAACAACAAATCTCTCTCTGAAAATGGACAAGAGCCTTCCTGAGAGGAACCATTTACCTTTCAAGCACCAAAGCGTGGTGAACTTCATAAATGTTAAATTATATGCACAGTATAAGAATTGCCTGCAACCAGTAATCTTGGAGGAATGAGAAGTGAGATTGAACTGTGAATCAAAGAACTTTTCTGAACTTACAAATATATTACATACATGTGCACTTAGGATTAGAAGGGTGTTAAGTTAGGTTAGTTAAGTTATTAGTAATATATTAAAATTTGATCCTGTTTTTATGTTTAAAGAAAATTAAAACCAACTTTTGTTTAAGTAACAATTTATCTTGGTGAATATCTATTGCTGCTGGGTTTTGAGGTCCTCTGGACTTGTAACAGGTCCCTCTCCAATCCCAGCCTCAGCATTGTATTCTTACTTTAATTTTGCTGTCCTATCAAAATAACTAAAATTGCATTTACCTTCCTTGCACCCAACTCAACTTGCACTAAGTCTCTTTGGACCTCTGTTTTCTGAGTCTTACTCTCAATTAGAAAATAGACTATACCTTTATCCCTTAGAATTACAAAACCATAGAACACTACAATGAAGAAACAGGCCACCTTGGCCCTTCTAGTCTGTGCTGAACCATGTTCTTTTTGCCTTGGCCCTCTGACCTGCACCAGTCCATTGCCCCCATTCTGCACCCATCCATGTACCTGTCAAAATTCTTCTTAAATGTTAGAATTGAGCCTGAATTCACCAACTCAGTTGGCAGCTCATTCCATGCTCCCGCCACTCTCTGTGTGAAGAAGTTCCACCATCATTTCCCCTAAACATTTTCCCTTTCACTCTTAACCCATGTACTCTGGTTTGTATCTCACCTACCCTCAGTGGAAAAGCTATCACATTTACCCTCATATTTTTAAATGCCTCTATCAAATGTCCCCTCATTCTTCTACATTCCAGGGAGACCAAAATTCATGACCAACCACTTCCATACACTGTATTCCATCTGCCATTTCTTTGTCCTATGTCCCAACCAATCCAAGTCCCTCTACTTCCTCAACACTACCCATTTCTCGATCCACCTTTGTATCATCCATAATCTTGGCCATAAAATCATTAATTTTGTCATCTACATCATTTACCCTCAACATGAAAAGTAGTAGACTTAGCACCAACCTCTGTGGAACTCAACAGATCTCCATCAGCCAGCCAGAAAATACTCCCTTTATTACGACTCTTTGCCTTCTGCCAGTGAGCTAATTTTTTATCTATACTCATACTTTGTCCTTGTGCTCTTTAGCATCCTTAAGTACGGCACCTTATAAAAGGCCTTTTGAAAATCTAAGTAAACAACATTCACTGACTCTCCTTCATCAGTCCTGCCCATTATTTACTCAAAAGACTCCAACAGACCTGTTAATAATCATGATCCTGCAATAATTTTAATGCCCCTCTTCACTATACCCAATACCAGACACGACAGTGTCATCCACCAACTTCTACATTTTATTCCCTTTTAATTTATGTGCTTTAAGTCAATTTAATTTGTATGCAGAGAGCAGTGAGTGCATGCAGCAGGACAGCAGAGGAGGTTCTTTTTTCATTTTAAAATCTAGACGTGCAGCAAGGTGACAACCCCTTTCAGCCCACGACCCTATACTACCCAATTACACCCAATTGACCTACATCCACCCTGGTACAGTTTGAATGATGGGAGGAAACCAGAGCCCCTGGGGAAAATCCACACAGACATGGGGAGAATGTACAAACTCCTTACAGACAACACAGGATTTAAACCCTGATCCTGATTGCTGGCACTGTAACAGCATTGCACTAACCGCTACGCTAATTGTGCCGCCCTACAAGGTAGTTGATTATTGTTTAAGAACAATGCGGAGGGATGCATGGATACAATAGGTTTAGATGGAAATGGGGAAAACACAAGCAGATGCAATGAGTGTGCGTGAGGCATTTTGGTTGTCTTGGACACGTTGAGCCAAAGGGGATGTTTCCCTGCTGCATTGCTCTATAACTCTATTACAGGATAAAAGTACATGATTCAAGTCACATCAAATCTGCCGACAACCACATTAATATGTAATAATACACACCCTCCTTATCTTGCGTTCCACCTCCCAGCTCCAATCCCCTCCAAATAGAAAGCTGGAGGTATGAATGTCCAATCGCAGCTGAACAAGGTTTGTCATTATTGTATTACATACAACAACATCCAGTGAGGTTTGGAAACTTAATAAAGTGTTGGAATTTCAACATAGTTCAGAGCATGTCCGTCAAGAGAGGAGCAGAGTCTGTGTCACTGGTTTTACAGAAAAGCAGTCTCCTTGTGAGTCAGCTTGCCCCCGATTCTCCTTCTCACACATCATAATAATTGATTCAGAAATATGCTGAAGATACTGGTAATTTTAATCACCTTCTCCAATCCTCCACCAAGTTCAGTGGCAAAGAAGAAACCTTGTCATATGAGGGTCTGGATTCACTTCTCATCAGGCCCCTTAACTTTAATTTAGGGACGGATGCATAGAATATTTACTAAACTGTTATCTGGATTGCAGTATCCAGAATACAACGAAAGATTGAGTAGACTGGGTCTTTATTCATTGGAGCGTAGAAGGTTGAGGGGAGATTTGAAGGAGGTGTTTAAAATTATGAGGGGGATAGATAGAGAAGATGTGAATAGGCTCTTCCCTTTGAGGGTAGCTGAGACTGAAATGAGATGTCATGAGTTAAGGGTTAGGGGGTAAAGATTTAGAAGTCACATGAGAGGGAACTTCTTCACTCACAGAGTTGTGGCTGAGTGGAATGTGCTTTCGGAAGAGGTGGTTGCAGCAAGGTCAAGTTTTTCATTTAAGGAAAAGTTGGATAGGTGCATGGATGTGAGGGGGATTGGAGGATTATGGGCAGGATGCAAGTAAGTGGGACTAGAGAAGATCACTTAAATCGGTACAGACTAGAGGGGCTGAGATGGCCTGTTTCCGTACTGTAATTGTTATATGGTAAAACGAGCAAAGCCTTTCACTTGAATATTGTTACTCAAGTTGATTAAAATTGAAAAGTTCAGGTAAGAGGATCATTTTCTTTTCCTTATGCTGTTTACTTTTTGTATCTCTAAAATAATTTTTAATCGATTTGAACTGATTTCAGATGTTACTGTTTGTCAGAGACATTTGAAATAGTTCAAGTTCTAGTTGCTGCTCATGACCCACTCCACATACCATGTAGCTCAAACTCAGGACCTATTACTGCTGGCAAGCTACAAAGGTGAGGTCATGGGGAAAGTATATTTCCGAGTATCAATGGGGGACACATCAAGCATGGGCTGATTTACTGATCCTGTTGCTGCAAGGAACTTCCTGATGGCTAAACCCTTGGTTTAGAATTCAGAATTCAAGCAACCGGCAGTCCCAAGTGACCAGCAAAATAATCGAAGAAAATAAATAATAACATTGTTAAAATAAACAATAAAATAAACAGGTTAAATATATGTAAATTTAAAATTGTACAAGTAAATGTTGTTTGAAGTAACACATAAACCTTTGGTGAAGATGGGAGCAAATATTCAGACAGCGGAGTGCCTTGGTTATGCTTTGCTTGTAGCAGTAAATAAAGTTGTGTCAAACACCAATGGACAAAGAGTTGGTTGATGCCGCTGGCCATTGGGGGTGACCCTCTTAAAGTGTCTCCTTATCCATGCCTAGTAAGAGTCATCCTGGCTTTATCAGTAAACTTGAGGAAAGGGGGGTTAATTATGTATAATGTTTTTGGTCAGCTGTGTAAAGGGGAGGAACCTGCAGATGCACGGACAGTTAAAAGTTTTCAAGTAATGTGACAGAAAATAAAGTAAAATGCTTTAATATTTATATATTCAGGCAAGTGAAGTCTGGTCAGTGGAAGTATAGTATAGTTTTTTTGGGTTTTTTGTCTTTTAAACTGTTTATTCTTAATGCAACTTTATTAGTTAGGCATGTAAGAGTAAGCATCAAGCAACTGGAAAATACATTTATCTGACATATTCTTCTTTCTTTGGCTTGGCTTCGCGGACGAAGATTTATGGAGGGGCAATGTCCACGTCAGCTGCAGGCTCGTTTGTGGCTGACAAGTCCGATGTGGGACAGGCAGACACGGTTGCAGCGGTTGCAAGGGAAAATTGGTTGGTTGGGGTTGGGTGTTGGGTTTTTCCTCCTTTGTCTTTTGTCAGTGAGGTGGGCTCTGCGGTCTTCTTCAAAGGAGGTTGCTGCCTGCCGAACTGTGAGGCGCCAAGATGCACGGTTTGAGGTGATATCAGCCCACTGGCAGTGGTCAATGTGGCAGGCACCAAGAGATTTCTTTAGGCAGTCCTTGTACCTCTTCTTTGGTGCACCTCTGTCACAGTGGCCAGTGGAGAGCTCGCCATATAACACGATCTTGGGAAGGCGATGGTCCTCCATTCTTGAGAGGTGACCTACCCAGCGCAGTTGGATCTTCAGCAGCGTGGATTCGATGCTGTCAGCCTCTACCATCTCGAATATTTCGATGTTAGGGATGAAGTCACTCCAATGAATGTTGAGGATGGAGTGGAGACAATGCTGGTGGAAGTGTTCTAGGAGCCGTAGGTGATGCCGGTAGAGGACCCATGATTTGGAGCTGAACAGGAGTGTGGGTATGACAATGGCTCTGTATACGCTAATCTTTGTGAGGTTTTTCAGTTGGTTGTTTTTCCAGACTCTTTTGTGTAGTCTTCCAAAGGCGCTATTTACCTTGGCGAGTCTGTTGTCTATCTTGTTGTCGATCCTTGCATCCGATGAAATGGTGCAGCCGAGATAGGTAAAGTGGTTGACTGTTTTGAGTTTTGTGTGCCCGATGGAGATGTGGAGGGGCTGGTGGTCATGGTGGGGAGCTGGCTGATGGAGGACCTCCGTTTTCTTCAGGCTGACTTCCAGACCAAACATTTTGGCAATTTCCGCAAAACCGGACGTCAAGCGCTGAAGAGCTGGCTCTGAATGGGCAACTAAAGCGGCATCGTCTGCAAAGAGTAGTTCACGGACAAGTTGCTCTTGTGTCTTGGTGTGAGCTTGCAGGCGCCTCAGATTGAAGTGACTGCCATCCGTGCGGTACCGGATGTAAACAGCGTCTTCATTGTTGAGGTCTTTCATGGCTTGCTTCATCATCATGCTGAAGAAGATTGAAAAGAGGGTTGGTGCGAGAACGCAGCCTTGCTTCACGCCATTGTTAATGGAGAAGGGTTCAGAGAGCTCATTGATGTATCTGACCCGGCCTTGTTGGTTATCGTGCAGTTGGATAACCATGTTGAGGAACTTTGGGGGGCATCCGATGCGCTCTAGTATTTGCCAAAGCCCTTTCCTGCTCACGGTGTCGAAGGCTTTGGTGAGGTCAACAAAGGTGATGTAGAGTCCTTTGTTTTGTTCTCTGCACTTTTCTTGGAGCTGTCTGAGGGCAAAGACCATGTCAGTAGTTCTTCTGTTTTTATTGTACTGATGGACTGTCTAATCAACTATCACTTTAATTCTCTCATTCATTCCCATTCTGATCCTTTCTCCCTGGCCCTAAATGTTGTTACAATGCTTAAAAGCTTATTTTCTGACAAATCACATCAGCCTTCTGAAGCAACAATGAATTTGATGATTAAAATCACAGCATTTCTCCATATAACCAAATAACAATTACAGCACAGAAATAGGCCAACTTGGCCGTTCTAGTCCATGCTGAACACTTTCATCCACTGACCTACACTCAGCCTATAACCCTCCACTCCTTTCTCATCCATATACATATCCAACTTCTCCTCAAATGCTGACATCGAGCCTGCCTCTGCCACTTCGTCTGGAAGCTTGTTCCACACACCCACCATTCACTGAGTAAAGAAGTCCCCCCTCATGTTTCCTCTAAACTTTTGCCCCCTAACTCTCAACTCGTGTCCTCTCATTTGTATCTCCCCTTTTCTTAAAAGATAAAGTCTCTCCCACTCCATTCTATCTATACCCCTAATAATTTAAAATACCTCAAACAAATCCCCTCTCAACCTTCTATGCTCTAAAAATTAAAAACCTAACTTGTTTAACCTTTCCCTGTAAATTGGGCTGTGTAACCCTAGCAACATTCTTGTAAATCTTCTCTGCACTCTCTCCAAATTGTTAATATCTTTCCTATACTTTGGGGCCAAAACTGCATACAATACCCCAAATTTGGCCTCACCGATACCTTGTTCAATTTTGACATAACATCCTAGCTCCTATTCTCAATGCTCTCATTTACAAAGGTCAAAGCTAGGGAGTGGGGAGGAGCAAATGGATCTGGGAGTACTTGTTCACCGGTCACTGAAGACTAGCATGCAGGTTCAGAAAGCTGTGAAGAAGGCAAATGGCATGTTGCCTTTCATAAAGAGGTGATTGGAGTATAGGAACAGAGACACAGATGTACAGGGCCCTGGTGAGACCCCACCTGGAGTATTGCGTCCAGTTCTGGTCTCCAATTTTGAGGAAGGACATGCTAGCTATAGAGGGTGTGCAGCACAGATTTACAAGGTTAGTTCCAGGGATGGCGGGGTTGACATATGCTGAAAGGCTAGAAAAACTGGACTTGTATCCATTGGAGTTTAGAAGGATGAGGGGGGACATGATTGAGGTATACAAAATCATCAGGGGGATAGACAGGGTGAAGTCGGATTACTTGTTCCCAATGATGGGGGAGACGAGGACTAGAGGGCATAGTTTAAGAATACAGGGTAGGCCCTTTGGGACGGAGATGAGAAAACATTTTTTTACCCAGCGAAGTGTGAATCTGTGGAATGCTCTGCCACAGAGGGTGGTAGAGGCAGATTCGCTGATTATGTTCAAAAGAGAGTTAATTTGGAGTTCTGTGTGCAGTTCTGGTCGCCTAATTATAGGAAGGATATAAACAGAGTGGAGAGAGTGCAGAGAAGGTTTACCAGAATGTTACCTGGGTTTAAGCATCTAGAGTATAGGGAGAGATTGGACAGATTAGGTCTTTATTCTTTGGAGCGTAGAAGGTTGAGAGGGGATTTGATAGAAGTATTTAAGATTATGAAAGGGATAGACAGAGTGGATGTGGATAGACTATTTCCGTTAAGAGGAGGAAAGATTAAAACAAGAGGACATGAGTTAAGAATTAAGGGGCAGAGGTTTAGAGGTAACATGAGGGGGAACTTCTTTACTCAGAGAGTGGTAGCCGTGTGGAATGATCTTCCGGGAGAAATAGTGGCGGCGGAGTCAATTGTATTATTTAAGAAAAGGTTGGACAGGTATATGGATGAGAAGAAGATGGAGGGTTATGGGCATTGTGCAGGGAGGTGGGACTAGAAAGGGGTGTTTGGTTCGGTGCAGACTAGAAGGGCCTAATGGCCTGTTTCCGTGCTGTAATTGTTATGTTATGTTATAAGACTCTAGTGGGCAAAGGAGTTAAGGGTTATGGGGATAAGGATGGAAAGGGGTACTGATGGTAGTGATCAGCCATGATCTGTAAAATGGCGGTGCTGGCTCGATGGGCCGAAGAGCCTACTCCAGCTCCTATTGTCTATTGTCTATTGTCTAATATACCATAACCTTTCTTCACCACCCTATCCACAGGTGACTTCACCTTCAAGGAACTATGTATCATTATTCTTAGATCCCTCTGTTCTACTGCTTTCTTCAATCTCCTACCATTCACAATGTATTTCCTATTTTGATTAACCCTACCAAAATGTAACACCTCACACCTATCTGCATTAAAATCCATCTGCCATCTTTCAGCCCACTTTTCTAACTGGCCTAAATCCCTCTGCAAACTTTGAAACCCTTCCTCACTCTCCACAGCTCCACCTATCTTAGTATCATCCGCTTACTTATTAATTCAATTTACCACCCTATCATCCAGATCATTAACGTATATGACAAACAGTAATGGACCCAATACTGAACCCTGAGGCACACCACTAATCACCAGTTTCCAATCTGACAAACATTTATCTACCACAACTCTCTGGCATCTCCCTTTCCATTAACTTACCCACTGATGTCAAACTTACAGGCCTTTAATTACTAGATTTAGTCCTTTTAAACAATGGATCTACATGAGCTACCCTCCAATTCTCTGACACCATTCCCATTACTAATGAAATTTTAAATATCTCCGTCAAAGCCCCAACTATTTCTATACTAACCTCCATTAAGGTCCAAGGGAATATCTTGTCAGGACCTGGAGACTTATCCACCTTTATCTTCCTTAAAAGCACCACAACTTCCTCTTCTTTAATCATTATCATTTCTGTAACTTCCCTACTTATTTTCCTTACTTTACAAAAATCAATATCCTTCTCTTTAGTAAATACTGAAGAAAACATTCTGTTCAAAATCTCTTCCATCTTCTTTGGGTCCACGCCTAGCCTTCCACTCACATCCTTCCAAATTCCTTTTGTTATTCCTTTGTATCTTCTCCTCTTCCAGTCATTTGTGTCCTTTCAGTTATCACTCAAACCTTTTTCTGCCATCCAACACACAGCCCTTCCTTTTTTAAAATTTTTTCCTGGATTTTAAAACTTCTGTATCTACAATTTTTCCCAGTAATGATGAATGAACGCTGTCATAACATGTGAATTCTACTCCACCAGTGCTGAATATTTCCAGCGTGTTTTGCTTACACTCTAGATACCCAGAACCTGCAGCACATTGAGGCAACAATGAAGAAGGCATGTCATTGGATGCTCAATCAAATAAGTGCACAGTGGAAAGCATGCTGGCTGATTGCATTCACAGCCTAGTTTTGCACTCAAGTGCTGAGGAAGACAGAAGGCTGAAGAAGGTGGCAAACATCGTAGGCTCTAACCTCCTAGCCATTGCAGATATCTGTATGGGGCATTTATCTGAATAAAAACATTTAAACATCGTTATTGGCGGTGAGCCGGTGGTTTGAGCTAGTGGAGTTGTTCCAGTGAACCGGTGCGGACTCGAAAGGCCGACATGGCCTGTTTCCGCTCTGTAAGTGGTTATATGGTTATATGGTTAACAGCCATTGCTCTCAGATGAGAATCTTATCCAAATTTAATGATGACCTCTTCCAGTATGGACCATGAGACAAAGTCATCAGCATGACACTTGGATGGAATTTCTGTCTCAAACTTCATAAGCAAACACAATAAATTAATTTAATCATTACAAGGACTATTACTGCATGACACTTTATAAAGAATGTTTAATACATCTGGATACAATTCAAATGGCTTGTTAATCTGTCAGTTACAGAAGAATCAATGTTGTACATTATATCATATTTTTTAATTCAGGAAACAGAGCTTTCAAGGTGCACATTTCTCGTTAGGAAAAAAATAGATCTTTCATCTTCTTTAAAATGTATATTCTTCCCTTTTTCAAGTTAACAGAAAGGCTTAGTCTCTTTCATCCAGCTTAACCAGCCAGGACGGTAATAATAAGACAAAAAGTAATTAAACTAGCAGAAAAGTCAAATACACCAGTATAATGTTAATTAAACTCTGGCTTTCAAGATGTAAAGGCGCAGACAAAGCCATTCCAGTCCCATTGCTGGTCCTAGTACTAGGAAGAAAATTAAATAATTAAATTCCAATTTCAGAGAGCCCATATTATTTGCATGCCATTCCAAAATAATGAATAGGATTTCCTTTCACAGACAGACTTAAATCTATTTTGTCTGTAAGTCAGAAAATATTTTAAAAATGACTCAATATCCAAAGTCTTGTGATGAACAGCCTGTGAATGATGAGAAAGAATAATTACCTAAAGTGAACTAGTTCTGCCATTTTACTTTTCTTCCTTTTACAAAAGGTGGTTTGTTCATTGATTCCAAGAGATCACATTAATACAATATAGCTCTTCAGTTAAACATGTTAAAATTATAATACAGTCATTGCTATCCAGAATGCACTTGAGCCCCCATAGTGCCTGCCAGTCCTGGAAATCCCCCACCACACCCATGCACCCCGCGTGGTCCTTCTTCAGGGACACACGGGTACGAACATAACTCCGGAAGAGGGACAGGCAGGCAGGGCATAACTCTCAACTACCTGATGCTTTGACCTATGAATGGCCAATTTGGGTAAGCTCAGGAGCAAAGAGACCAAGATGACCCCTGAGAAATTTAAAATTTAAAATTGTCCATGTGTGATGTTGTCCATAAGTTGATGATTTGTAATTCGGGTCAACCTGTAAAATTTGTTTTAAGTTTGGTGTTTTTTGTTGCTTTTTTTTTCCCAATAGAATCTCACAATTCTGTTCAATGTATTGGACTGTGTAAAATGGAATTATTTCTGAATCCAGGTTCTTCCTCTTCATTTTATGGCCATCCATCCAGGGAATGGATCTATCCTTTTGCGGAGTTATGCTTTAATTTGAGTAGGAGAGCAGGATAGGCAGATGTGACATGACTCTCTCTGGATCCCATCGCAATGTCTTACTGGCTAATTAGTCCCATTGAACATTTGATTAGTATCTTGGTTTTTCCAATGTCTTCCATGGATGGTGCCTAACCAGCTGAGTTCCTCCAGCCTTTTTGCATGTTGCTCCTGTTTGCCAGCACTTGCAATCTCTCTTGTTTACCCCATCTAGTTTATCTCAACCTGATAACCCATCTTTCCATTAATTTCTTCTCTCATGTACCCATCAGATCATGGTTCATTCTACTTGCCTCAAGCATATTACTGTTGTCACAACCACTGTTCTCAATTCCTACCGCTCTCCTTGGGAAAGAAACTCTTCTAATTTCCCTGATAATTTACTCAGTAATTATCCTGCATTCATGGCATCTGCTCAGTAGTCTTGCAGCCAACAAAACACTATCTACTCAATGATTTCTCCATCTCTGCTTTGAATGGGCTAATGCATTTCCTCCCACACCCCTTTGATGGTGCATTCCATTTATTCATTCTGCAGAAAAGTCAAAGCCTTTTAGCCATTTCTGCTGTCCTTGATCTGTCATTTTGCTGTACTAAACCCCTGCAATGCTTATTTTTGTGATAGTTATAGGATCCTGAATATTTCAGCGAGGTCACCGTGGTTTTCTTACTGCAATACCCAACATTCACACCTCTTGCAGCCTGTCTTCATTACACAGGTGCCTAATCTCAGCTCTCAGTAGAGTTCCCCACTGTATCCTCACCTATGGATTGAAAAGCTTCCTTCCTCACAGAGGGTGATCTGAACTGTACCCAACAATTTAGATCTGCGAACTCAGCCACTTCCCAAGGCCACCTTTATTACCTTCAAAGCCCCATTGTACCCTTGTCATTATATTGGTTTTCTATTTGTAGCCTGCATTACTTTAAGTGCCGACAACCTTTGCAAACAGGAATAGGCTGGATATCAGAGGTTGCTGAAGGCAGAGAAAAGAGTGGAGGAGGGAAAAGATGATGTGAAAATTGCATATAACATTGGAAGTCAACAGATTGTATGTGGTGGAAATCTTCTCAGGTGCACTTATTTCAATTCAAGAGTATTGTAGGAAAGACAGATGAGCATCGTGCATGGATTGGCATGAGGAATTATGACATTGTGGCCGAGCTGGCAGTGCAATGTTCCAGGGTTCCCTTGCTTCAGGCGTGATAGTATAGGGGAATGATAGGGGAAGGAGTGGCAATGCTCATTAGGAAAAAAATATCACAGCTGTGCTCTGGCAGGACAGACCAGGGGGATCGTCTACTGAGGCTATATGGGGGAAGATGAGGAACAGAAAAGGTATGACCACACTCATGGGTTTGTATTCTAGACCACCTAATAGTCATCAAGATTTAGAGGAGCGAATCTATAGAGAGATAGCAGACAGCTGCGGGAAACACAAGTCAATTTTAACTTTCTACATATTGACTGGGTCTCCCATACAGTAAAAGGGCTGGATGGTTTTGAGTTTGTCAAATGTGTTCAGGAAAGATTTCTCAATCAATATGCAGAGATCCAGAGATACCAACAAGACAGAGTGCAATACTGGATCTCCAATTAAGGAATGAGACAGGTCCGGTGACAGAAGTATTTGTAGGGGAACATTTTGGGTCCAAGATCATAATGCCATTCGTTTCAGGTTAATTGTGGAGAAGGATAGGTCTGGACCTTGGGTTAAGATGTTGAATTGCAGAAAGCCAATTCTGAGGAAATGAGAAAGGATCTAGAATGTGTGGATTGGGATAAATTATTTTTGGGCAAGGATGTGCGAGGTACGTGGAGAACATTCAAAGGTGAAATTTGAGAGTACAGAGTCTGTATGCCTGTCTGGTTAGAAGGCATAGGGAACCTTGGTTTTAGAAAGATATTATAGATCTGATTTGGAAGGAGAGGTTTATAGCAGGTATAGACAACACGGAGCAAATGAGGTACTTGAGGAGTATAAAAAATTCAAGAAAAATATCAAGAAAGAAATCAGGAAGGCTAAAAGAAGACATCCGGACAATGTGATAGAAAATCCCAAGGTTTCTACAGATATATTAAGAGCAAAAGGATAAAAGGGACATAATTGGTCCCCTTGAAGATCAGAGTGGTCGACATCGTATAGAGCCAAAAGAGATGGGGGAGTTCTTAAATGATTTATTTTTTGCATCAGTATTCAATCAACAAACAGGCACAGCATTGAGGGATGTAAAGAAAACAAGCAGTGAGGTCATGGAACCTATACAGATTAAAGAGGAAGAGGTGGTTGCTTAATTAAAGCAAATAAGGATGATAAATACACAGTCCCTGACAAGCTATTCCCTCAGACCTTGAGGGAAGCTAGTGTAGAAATTGCAGGGGTTCTGGCAGAAATATTTAAAATGACCTTAGCCATGGGTATGATGCCAGAGGATTGGAGGGTAGCTCAGGTTGTTTTTAAAATGCTTCAAAATAGCCCTGGAAATTACAGATCGATGAGACTGACTTTTGTAATAGGTAAGTTATTAGAAGATGTTCTAAGTGAACAGATGGCTTGGCTTGGTTCAGCATCGTGCTGAAGAAGATTGAAAAGAGGGTTGGTGCGAGAACACAGCCTTGCTTCACGCCATTGTTAATGGAGAAGGGTTCAGAGAGCTCATTGCTGTATCTGACCCGACCTTGTTGGTTTTCGTGCAGTTGGATAACCATGTTGAGGAACTTTGGGGGGCATCCGAGGTGCTCTAGTATTTGCCAAAGCCCTTTCCTACTCACAGTGTCGAAGGCTTTGGTGAGGTCAACAAAGGTGATGTAGAGTCTTTTGTTTTGTTCTCTGTACTTTTCTTGGAGCTGTCTGAGGGCAAATACCATGTCAGTAGTTCCTCTGTTTGTGCGAAAGCCGCACTGAGATTCTGGGAGAACATTCTCGGCGACACTAGGTATTATTCTATTTAGGAGAATCCTAGCGAAGATTTTGCCTGCAATGGAGAGCAGTGTGATTCCACTGTAGTTTGAGCAGTCTGATTTCTCGCCTTTGTTTTTGTACAGGGTGATGATGATGGCATCACGAAGGTCCTGAGGCAGTTTTCCTTGGTCCAAACAAAGCTTGAAAAACTCATGCAGTTTGACATGCAGAGTTTTGCCGCCAGCCTTCCAGACCTCTGGGGGGATTCCATCCATACCTGCTGCTTTGCCACTTTTCAGTTGTTCAATTGCCTTATATGTCTCTTCCCGGGTGAGGACCTCATCCAGCTCTAGCCTTAGGGGCTGTTGAGGGAGCTGGAGCAGGGCGGAATCTTGGACTGAGCGGTTCGCACTGAAAAGAGATTGGAAGTGTTCTGACCATCAGTTGAGGATGGAGATCTTGTCGCTGAGGAGGACTTTGCCGTTTACATCGCTGTTTATATCCGGTACCGCACGGATGGCAGTCTCTTCAATCTGAGGCGCCTGCAAGCTCACACCAAGACACAAGAGCAACTTGACCGTGAACTACTCTTTGCAGACGATGCCGCTTTAGTTGCCCATTCAGAGCCAGCTCTTCAGCGTTTGACGTCCGGTTTTGTGGAAACTGCCAAAATGTTTGGCCTGGAAGTCAGCCTGAAGAAAACAGAGGTCCTCCATCAGCCAACTCCCCACCATGACTACCAGCCCCCCACATCTCCATCGGGCACACAAAACTCAAAACGGTCAACCAGTTTACCTATCTCAGCTGCACTATTTCATCAGATGAAAGGATCAACAAGGAGATAGACAACAGACTCGCCAAGGCAAATAGCGCTTTTGGAAGACTACACAAAAGAGTCTGGAAAAACAACCAACTGAAAAACCTCACAAAGATAAGCGTATACAGAGCTGTTGTCATACCCACACTCCTGTTCGGCTCCGAATCACGGGTCCTCTACCGGCATCACCTACGGCTCCTAGAACGCTTCCACCAGCGTTGTCTCCGCTCCATCCTCAACATTCATTGGAGCGACTTCATCCCTAACATCGAAGTACTCGAGATGGCAGAGGCCGACAGCATCGAATCCAAGCTGCTGAAGATCCAACTGCGCTGGGTAGGTCACTTCTCCAGAATGGAGGACCATCGCCTTCCCAAGATTGTGTTATATGGAGAGCTCTCCACTGGCCACTGTGACAGAGGTGCACCAAAGAAGAGGTACAAGGACTGCCTAAAGAAATCTCTTGGTGCCTGCCACATTGACCACCGCCAGTGGGCTGATATCGCCTCAAACCGTGCATCTTGGCGCCTCACAGTTCGGCGGGCAGCAACCTCCTTTGAAGAAGACCGCAGAGCCCACCTCACTGACAAGACAAACGAGGAAAAACCCAACACCCAACCCCAACCAACCAATTTTCCCATGCAACCGTGTCTGCCTGTCCCGCATCGGACTTGTCAGCCACAAACGAGGCTGCAGCTGATGTGGACATTTTATCCCCTCCATAAATCTTCGTCCGCGAAGCCAAGCCAAAGAAGTGAACAGATATACAATTATTTGGATAGCCAGAAACTGATTAGGGATATTCAACATGGCTTTGTGCATGGTAGATCATGTTTAACCAATCTTACAGAGTTTTTCAAGGAGGTTACCAGGAAACTTGATGAAGGAAAGACTACATGCACTTTAGTAAGGCCTTTGACAGGTCCTGCATGGAAGGTTAGTCCAGTTCAGACATTCTGTATTCATGGTAAAGTAGAACATTGGATTCAAAATGGCTGGATGGGAGAAACCAGAGAGTGGTGGTAGACTGCAGGCTTATGACCACTGGTCTGCCTCAGGGATCGTTGCTGGGACCATTGTTGTTTGTCATCCATATCAATGATATGGTGGATAATGTAATAAATTGGATCAGCAAGTTTGCAGATGACACTAGGATTAGAGATGTTGTGGATAGTGAAGAAGGGTTTTCAAAGCTTGCAGATGTATCTTGTCCAGTTGGAAAAATGGGCTGAAAAATGGCAGATAGAATTTAATGCAGACAAGTGTGAAGTCTTGCAGTTTGGAAAGACAAACCAAGAAAAGATATACATGGAAAATAGTCGAACAGAGAGATCTGGGAATACAGATACATAATTCCCTGAAAGTAGTGTCACAGGAAGATAGGGTTGTAAAGAGAGCATTATGCATATTGGCCTTCATAAATCAAAGTATTGAGTATAGAAGCTAGGATGTTATGGTAACATTGCTTAAGGCATTGGTGATGCCAAATTTGGAGTATTGTCTGAAATTTAGGTCATCTAACTACAGGAAAGATATCAATAAGATAGAAAGAGTGCAGAGAGATTTACCAGGATGTTGCCCAGACTTCAGGTACTGAGTTAAAGGGATAGGTTAAACAGGCTAGGACTTTATTCCCTGGAGTGTAGAAGAATGAGATGAGATTTCATAGAATGTAAAATTATGAGAGGGAAAGACACAGCAAATATAGCTAGTCTTTTTCAATGGAGGGTAAGTGAGATACAAACAGAGGACGTAGGTTACAGGTGAAAAGGGAAAATGATATGGGAAATATGAGGGGGGAACTTCTTCACAGAGAAGTGGGAGTGTGGAACGAGCGGCCAACTGAAGTGTTGAAAGCAGGCTCGATTTTGAAAATTAAGAAGAATTCGGACAGGTGCATGGATGGGAGCTGTGTGGAAGGCCATGGAGGTTAGTGGGACTAGGCAGAAAAATGATTCAACACAGAGTAGAAGATCTGAAGGGCCTGTTTCTGTGCAGTAATGTTCTATGGTTCATTGGCAAGAATGGCCTCTGGCACCGCATGCTTCCTGAATATAATGGGGGTTTGGATTGTGAGCTCAGGATGCCAATAGTTTGAACTGGAGTCTGGGAAGTTGCAGGGGCTGCAGGAATGCTGGAGGTGAATCCACCGACACTCAGATTCTCTGAAGAGACTCTCTTCTGTTTCTCTTTCTCCTTTTGTTAGAGGTGCCAGGTAATGCAATGGCGACTTTTTGCTCACTTTACGCCAGGGAGAGTTGAAGTTTATCATGTATATATAATTTTTTAATGTGCTATTACGCGACATTAAAAGGAACCTTCAAACCTTTGAGGCTGGAACATGTCAATGGTAAAATTTGTTGCCATTCAAGATCTTCATGTTTAAGAATTTATTCTTCCTAAAAGTGGTCAGATTGAAGGATGTGCTCTTGTCATACAAGAGAAATTGGTGGCTGCCTTGAGAGTAACATATTCAATGCTACCCATTTAAAGCGGGCTACCTTGTTCCATTAATTTATAATGTGGATCTGTCCTTTACATCCACACATCAGCGTGATATTTATTCGGTGGATGGAGGATTGGAAACTCCGGGACAGTTACTGCCTCAAGCTAAGGGAGGAGAAAGCCATCCAGGAAAGACCTTCACTTCTCAGTAGGAAGAGATTGCAGATGATACTAACAGAAACTCTTTTCCCTAGATATGACTGCAAAATGACTGGCCTTTAGTATGGTCAATGTGGACCTGTGACTATGTGGATTTCCCTTGGGTGTCCTACCCTATCCCAGTTGTGGAGGTCGATTGGTTAATTAGCCACTGTATGTTTCTGTATTTTTGGGGTGAGTGGTGAAACCTAGGGAATGTTAATGGGAACAGGGAGAGAATAAAGTTGGTTTGATCATTATGATTGATGGTCCAAAGACAGACTCGACGGGCAAATAGACCTGTTTCCATGGGTGTCTCTGTATGGCTCTAGATCATCAAGGGAATCAAGGAACAAGGGAACTGTGATGGAAAATGATGCTGAAGTCAAAGACCAGCCACGATCTTGATGCATTTCTGAGGAGGTTAAACAAGTGACAGAATTTACGACTGTTTATGCTTTTATCTTATGTCTCGTATGAGCAATGATACAAACACAATAGACACATTCCACATACACATCAAAAGGATGCAATTATTTCTTTCTCTTAGGGCAGGAGAAGATCATGCCGAACAAACTAGAGACACCAGCACACCCATATAAATAGAACAGTGCTGGCCTTGAGGGAACAACTCCAGCATTGCCAGGTATCTCAACACCGTACCTGCCCTTTTCCTTTGTGCTGCTGCCTCAGCCAAGTCATTCTGTGACACAAATCATAACTGGATTTACCAGTGACCTCTTCCTCGAAAACCTGACCTTTGCATTACTCTCGCACTTGGATATTACATCAAGAAATACCCTTGAGTCACAACAAAACAATTGCGGTTTGTCATAGGGAATGATAGGATAAAGACAGGCAAAATCTTCGCTAGGATTCTCCTTAATAGACTAATACCTAATGTTGCCGAAAATGTCCCCCTAGAATCACAGTGTGGCTTTCGCGCAAACAGAGGAACTACTGACATGGTCTTTGCCCTCAGACAGCTCCAAGAAAAGTGCAGAGAACAAAACAAAGGACTCTACATCACCTTTTTTGACCTCACCAAAGCCTTTGACACCGTGAGCAGGAAAGGGCTTTGGCAAATACTAGAGCACCTCAGATGCCCCCCCAAGTTTCTCAACATGGTTATCCAACTGCATGAAAACCAACAAGGTTGGGTCAGATACATCAATGAGCTCTCCGAACCCTTCTCCATTGACAACGGCGGGAAGCAAGGCTGCGTCCTCGCACCAACCCTCTTTACTATCTTCTTCAGCATGATGCTGAACCAAGCCATGAAAGACCTCAACAATGAAGACACTGTTTACATCTGGTACCGCAAAATGGCAGTCTCTTCAATCTGAGGTGCCTGCAAGCTCACATCAAGATACAAGAGCAACTTGTCCATGACCTACTCTTTGCAGACGATGCCGCTTTAGTTGCCTATTCAGAGCCAGCTCTCCAGCGCATGACGTCCTGTTTTGCGGAAACTGCCAAATGTTTGGCCTGGAAGTCAGCCTGAAGAAAACTGAGGTCTTCCATCAGCCAGCTCCCCACCATGACTACCAGCCCGCCCCACATCTGCATTGGGCACACTGAACTCAAAACGGTCAACCAGTTTACCTACATTGGCTGCACCATTTCATCAGATGCAAGGATCGGCAAAGAGGTAGACAACAGACTCGCCAAGGCAAATAGCGCCTTTGGAATACTACACGAAAGAGTCTGGAAAAACAACCACCTGAAGAAACACACAAAGATCAGTGTGTACAGAGCCGTTGTCACACACACGCTTCTGTTCAACTCCGAATTTTGGGTCCTCTACCGGCATCACCTTCGGCTCCTAGAACGCTTCCATCAGCGCTGTCTCAACTCCATCCTCAACATTCATTGGAATGACTTCAGCACCAACATCGAAGTTCTTGAGCTGGCAGAGTCCGCAAGCATCAAATCCATGCTGCTGAAGACCCAACTGCGTTGGGTGGGTCACATCTCCAGAATGGAGGACCATCGCCTTCCCAAGATCGTGTTATATGGCGAGCTCTCCACTGGCCACCGAGACAGAGGTGCACCAAAGAAGAGGTACAAGGACTGCTTAAAGAAATCTCTTGGTGCCTGCCACATTGACCACCGCCAGTGGGCTGATCTCGCCTCAAACCGTGCATCTTGGCGCCTCACAGTTCGGCCGGAAGCAACCTCCTTTGAAGAAGACCGCAGAGCCCATCTCACTGACAAAAGACAAAGGAGGAAAAACCCAACACCCAACCCCAACCAACCAATTTTCCCTTGCAACCGCTGCAACCGTGCCTGCCTGTCCTGCATCGGACAGGCAGTCACCAACGAGCCTGCAGCAGATGTGGATATACCCCTCCATAAATCTTCATCTGCGAAGCCAAGCCAAAGAGAAAGAGAAGAGAGAACAGTGAATAAACAGCAGATGGAGTTCAATCTGGATAAATATGAAGTGAAGCACATTGGAAGGTTGAACTTGAATGCAGAGTACGTGGTTCATGGTGGGTTTCTTAACAATGTGATCGAACAGAGAGATCAACTAAGCTTTCTGCGCAAATTGATAGGGTGGTTAAGAAGGCATATGGTGCATTGGTCTTCATTCGTCGGGAGATTTTGTTCAAGAATCATAAAGTAATGTTCCAACTCCATACATTTCTGCTTAGATCACACATGTTGGAGTTTGTTTGGTGCATACGCAAATTTAATATCATCAGGGCATTTAACTCTCGCGCATGCACCAACTGAACTCCAATATGCAAACCCACTTTGAATGTGCCAACCTAAGACTCGCACATGTGCACAGGAATCATGATGGCTGCACCCAACCTATTGACCCTGGGACACAGACTAACAAAGTAAGTACACACATTTTGGCTCTTACATGTCCTGTATCCCTGTAATAGTTTGTCAAATACAACATTTGATTAAAAGTTTGCTTTAAGTCTTCAGTACTCCATGAACATGGGTAAAATTCTGACTTGTGTACATTTTGAGATATAAACAATCCTTCAGGGAGTACCATTCAGTTCTGGTCGCCTCATTACAGACAGGAGATAGAGATGGACAGAGAAGATTCACCAATATGTTGTCTGGATTGTAGAATATTTCTTATGAAGGAAGGTTGACCAAGCTATGGCTTTTCACATTAGAGTGATGAAGTTCGGCTCCGAATCACGGGTCCTCTACCGGCATCATCTACGGCTCCTAGAATGCTTCCACCAGCGTTGTCTCTGCTCCATCCTCAACATTCATTGGAGCGACTTCATCTCCAACATCGAAGTACTCGAGATGGCAGATGCCGACAGCATCGAATCCACGCTGCTGAAGATCCAACTGCGCTGGGTAGGTCACGTCTCCAGAATGGAGGACCATCGCCTTCCCAAGATCGTGTTATATGGCGAGCTCTCCACTGGCCACCGAGACAGAGGTGCACCAAAGAAGAGGTACAAGGACTGCTTAAAGAAATCTCGGTGCCTGCCACACTGACCACTGCCAGTGGGCTGATATCACCTCCAACCCGGATCTTGCATCTTGGCGCCTCACAGTTCGGGGGGAAGCAACCTCCTATGAAGAAGACCGCAGAGCCCACCTCACTGACAAAAGACAAAGGAGGAAAAACCCAACACCCAACCCCAACCAACCAATTTTCCCTTGCAACCACTGAAACCGTGTCTGCCTGTCCCGCATCGGACTTGTCAGCCACAAACAAGCCTGCAGCTGACGTGGACATTACCCCTCCATAAATCTTCGTCCATGAAGCCAAGCCAAAGAGAGAAAGATGAAGGATGAGAGGTGATTGAATATGTTTATGAAAGGGCAGCCAGCGCCTTTTTCCAGGGGTGTAAATAGCCAAATCCAGAGGACATTTGTTTCAGGTGAGTGGAGGAAAACTTAGGGAAGATGTCAGAAGTAAGGTTTTTTTTTCATACAGACAGTGGTGGGTGCCTGAAACGCATTACAGCACATGGCGGTAGAGGCTGATACAATAGTGACTTTTAAAAGACTAATTTATAGAGGATATTGGGAAAGATTAGATTGTTGTGGAGTAGATATTGTGGAATGAAGAGCCTGTACTGTGTTGTAATGTTCTAAGAGGGTGAAGCCATGCTCAACAGCAACCAGGCCCCACAGATCCTAATATCCACTTGCCAATTAATCTTTTAACTATCTGCAACTCGTGCAATAGGACATTGAGACTCATGACATTTGCTAATGTGTGTATTGAGTGAGGAAACAAGTTTGGTAGGTCTCAAAGGCAAGGACTCTGAACAGAGGTTTGATGTAGGGAAAGGTTTTATTTACAGAAGGCAAGTGTGTGAAAATGGCAACTGATGCAGAACGAACACACACACACGTACACACACGTACATGTACACACACTTGCACACGTGCATGCGCATGCACACGCACACAAAATGAAGTGATATATAGAATGATCACTACAATGCCCCACCACCCCTCGACTTAGTGCAGGCATGGCTCTATGCTAACAAGGGACACTAATTAAACACTCCCAACCCTTTTAACAGTGCACATCTTACCAACAGTTTCTCCAGTACCCTTCCACATTTCTAGGCCTGGAGTGAAGCAGGGTGGTCCCAAGCTGGCAAAGAGAGAGAACAATGAGAACATGGCACCTTTATAGTGCTGGAGGGACAAGCCCACTCATTTACTGGGGGCCAGTAGCTCAGTGGCAGGAGGGTTAATCTAAATATAACAGGCAATGGCCCAAGGCCAAGTACAAACAGGCTGGAGAGTGCGGTCCAGGTAATTTACATGGTTCCAACAGCAAGATATGCACTAATAAGTGGGGAAGAACTAATCCTTGATTAGCAGCTGGTGTATCCTCCAACTAGGTAGGTGGCATGACAGCCACAACCCTTGCCAATACAACGTGTTTGAAATTTATTTACTTGCAAAGTATACACATTCTATTGTAAATGGATGTTCAATTATTAGGTCTAATATTGTGAAGATTAAACCATTTCATTATTTATTTTACATATCTGTACAAAGGCATCACAAAGTCATCACCCTGATTAACTTGGTTTTTGCATGACTATTTGCACTTTTCTGTGACTTACAATGAATGGCTTCTTTTAGGAAGATTTATCAAACCTAGTCGATACCTTATGCAGTAGAGCAAGATTTCCCAAACTTTTTCTTTCCACTCAGATACCACCTATGTCATGGGTGCTCTGTGATTAGTAAGGGATTACCTAAGGTGGTATGCGAGTGGAAAGAAAATGCTTGGGAAACCGTGAAGTAGAGGATATCACACAATGCGCTACAAGTAATTATTAGATGGATGAAGGAGATACAGTGGGAAAACATTGCTGGAATTGACCGATATGAAAATCAAAGGATCTCCATATTATAGGAAGGATATAGATAAGATAGAGAGAGTGCAAGGAAGGTTTACAAAAATGTTGCCTGGATTTCACTATCTTGAATATGGAAAAAGATTGAGTGGACTGTAACTTTATTCATTGGAGCATAGAAGGTTGAGTGGGGATTTGATAGAGGTATTTAAAATTATGAAGGGTATAGATAGAGTAGATGTGAATAGGCTTTTTCCCCTGAGGGTAGGGGAGATTGGAACGAGGGGTCATAAGTTAAGTAGTTGCGGCGGTTTCAATTCTGTCATTTAAGAGGAGGCCTGATGCTGGAAATTCTCAACAGTTCAAACAGAAGAAACGGAAGCAATGTTTCAGATCACTGACTTTTCAGCCACACAAGGACAAGTCACACAAGAACATAAATCGGACGGAGCAGGATAAATCTTCAGAGATGCTGACACCTAGGTATTTGAAGTTCTTTAACCACCCCCAATGAGGACTGATCTGAGCACTCCTGGTTTCCCCATTCCTAAAGTCCACAATCAGTGCCTTAGTTTGGCCAACGATGAGTGACACCACTTAACCAGCGGATCTATCTCACTCCTGCACGCTTCCTCATTGCCATCCGTGATTCTGCCGACAAACTGTGGTGTCAGCAGCAAATCTGTGGATGGCATTTGAATTGTGCCTGGTCACACAGTCATGGTGTAAAGAAAGTCGAGCCGTGGGTTAAGCATGCATCCTTGAGGTGTGCCTGTGTCAGTGAGTAGGGGCATACTGGCATACAGTAGCAGAAGGAGCTGAAGAAACCTCAAGCTTTGAAGCGTGCTGACCAGTACTGAGGGGATGATGGTGATGAAAGTTGAACTGCAATCAATGAAAAGCAGCCTGATGTACGCATTGCTGTTGGCCAGGTGATCCAGGGCTGAGTGGAGAGTCAGTGAGATTGCATCTGCTGTGGTAATAGGTGAATTACATTGGGTCCTGGTCGTTACTTCTCAAAGCATGTAAGTAATAGCACTTGTTGCACAATCCTGCAATTTGAGCCCGTAATGCTGAGAATATCGTTGCTTTACTTCTGATTGGATGGACCCCACTCCACCGTTGCTTCACATTGGTTGTTTGAACATAAATTCATGACTTCTGTACAATCGCTGAAGAAAACAAAAATCTAGACTTCTCGTTTGGAATGAATTTATGTCTGGTACAACTTTGCTTGAGAAAGGAGTAGGCAGCCAGCCAGTCATTCAGAATACCGAATGCCCTTTCACACTCTCAACACCCTGACCACCCTGAGAAACCTTTTCGGAATGATACTTCTTTTGCTACGCCCTGTTATATATCTCTGCTTTATAATTTCAATAGATATAACGTAATATTCTCGTTGAACCTGCACGTACTTCCTTCACTCCTTTAGGCTTCAATTATTCACATGATTTGGCTTGCTTTTTCTGGGGAGACATATTTCATATCAGACTTTAATGGCACCAACTGACAAAGATTATCACAAATAAATGTGGTGTATCGAAAGAGCGGCCTTAATGTCATTTCCTGTCATGCTTCTGAAGGATGCCTAATGACCACTAGTTGGTCATGAGCAGTTAAGTCAGGGAGACATGACATTTCCTTTTCTTGTAGAAATATTTTGGCTTGCTTGTTTACTTGGTGAATGTGTGCAGCTGCCAGCGGCGAGATTTCAATGAAGTCGAGGCTGACAAGGGATGTGATTGTTCAGCAGACGTGCTGATGGTATAGGAAGAATGAACATGTCAGAGGAAAAGGTCAGTGCAGTCTTGAGTTTTATACCTTATTCACTAAAAGGCACTACCTTTTATGTTCAAATGTGGAATGGCTGTTCAAGAATGATGTTGCCACGAGTAAACATTCAGTGGAATATGTACAAGTTCAGAAAGGCTTTGGCCTTTCAACAGAAGAGAGTGATTTTAACTTTGGTCATGGTCTTCACATAAAAGGTCCTTTCTCCTGGTCAATAAACCCAATGGGGGAGGTGTGGGGGGGGGGGGTGGTGGGAATGCCCATTTATTGTACAAGTGGAGGAGACCAGGAGAAAGCAAAAAGTTGAAATTTAGCCCCTCTTCACAGATTCTCTGAGACTGATAGAACGTAGAAAATTAAACATGGAGGCCACCCATCTATTTTTTCATCCATAACTTATTATATACTACTTAGACCCACATACCTCCATCCACGCACACACACACACCCACCCACAAATACACACCCTCCACACACATACAGTATATATATATATATATATACACACATATGCTTATACATGTGTGTGTGTATGTATGATTTTTTAATTTTAAATTTAGACAAACAGCATGGTAACAGGCACTTCCATCCCATGAGCCCATGTTCCCAAGTACCCCAATTAACCTACAAACCCTGTACATTTTACAGAGCCACGCCACCTCCCCCCACTTGCTGGTGTACTCTCCCTCTCTTATCCACCTATTACCTTCTGCCTTTGCAACTGTGCTCTACCCCCTGCCTCTCCACCATTCCCCCATTCCACCATTTGTTCGGGTGCCTGCCTACTTTTTTTGATGAAGCTCTCAAGCCTGAAATATTGGTTATGTATCTTTATCTTGCCTTATCAAGTTTGAACTGCTGAGTTTTTCTAGCTTTGTGCTTTTATTTCTACTACGGTGTCTGCAGACTTTTGTGTTGTACCTTCAGCATGGTAATGAGCCCGTGCTCCTTAAATTACCCAATTAACCTACAACCCTTGTAATGTTTTGAAGGGTGGGAGCAAACCGGAGTGCTTGGAGGTAACCCACGCAGATACAGGGGGAATGTATAAATACCTTACAGACAGCACAGGATTTGAACCAGAGTCACGGGTGCTGTAATAGAATTGCCCTAACTGCTACGATAACCGTGCAATTAAGGATAGGCCTATCAAAACTGTGAAGCCCACAGACTTTGAATGAATAAGGAAAACAAAAGCAAGCAATGAGAAAAGGGTAATGGAATGCTGGTTTTCATTACAAGTGGCATGGTGTATAGCAATAGGGAGGTTTAAAGGTGAACAGGAAGAAGGGGCTGGTGCAATCTTCTTGAAACATATTAGATTCCAGAGGGTTTTCATAGGCTGAATATGCTGTAACCTTATTGAGGTGACCTAGAACTTGGGGGCATTGTTTCTGAATAAGGCATCTCCTATTTAAGACACAGATGAAAAGGAATGGCTCCTGGGGCAAGGAGTTGTCACTGAGCTGTATCTCTATGAAACTACGAACATTTCTGTATTCTGAAGATCAGTCCTGGGGCCACCATGTAGATACATTCACAAAGAGGGCTTGTCAGCGACTGAGGAGTTTGAGGAGATTTGGTATGTCACCAAAGACACTTGAAAATTTCTGGAGGTTAGGGTGAGGGTTACGTTCAGGGAAAGCATTCTGGCTGGTTGCATTACTGTCTGGTATGGTGGTGTCGATGCACAGGACAAGAAGAAAAAAAAAGAGTCTTGTGAACTTGGCCAGCGCCATCACGGCATCGAATCTCCACTCCATTGAGAACATCTACAAGAGGCAGTGTCTTAAGAAAGCAGCCTCGAGTACCCTAGCCATGCTCTCTTCAAATCAGTATCATCAGGAAAGAGGTACAGGAGACTGAAGACGAACACCCAGCAGCATATGGGCAGCCTCTTCACTTCTGCCATCAGATTTCCAAATGGACAATGAACCACAGACATTAACTCACATTCGCACATTTGCACAAATTTATTTATTTTGAAATGTAATTTAATAGCAAGATTTGTACTGTGATACTGCCAAAAAACAATGGGTTCATTGATATCTTCATGATAATAAATTCTGATTCTGGTATTGTTCACTTTTACAGTGATACAGTGAGGACGGAACTCCAAAATACTCGGAATATGCGAGGGAACCTTTCTTCTTGGTGTCCGTCACTTTCCTGATGTTTCTCCCAGATGCTCATGGATCTTTGTAACTCATTTCATCTAAACCCTGCAAAATGCTGATCGCTGGATATATTTGAGATTGAGCCAAATAGGCATTTAAACCATGTCAGAGCCAACAGATATATTAGAAACTTGTGGGAAGATGATGTGGGTAGACTGCGATCTTATTGAATGATGGAGCTACTCCATCTTCCTTATGGCCCTTGTTGTGATAATCTACCAAATTATGTTATATTTATGACAACCACATTTATATTTTTCCAGGAAAGTGTCCCAAATGCCAATCAAATGAATGATGCATTTGTTTGTGGAAGCCCAGATATTTAGCTTCAATTCCAAAATAAGTTTTGATGAAATATATTAGGGTTCATATGGATGTGCAGTTTAATACAATAATTGCCTGGGGCCAACCTACTTGATAAAGGGCCGAGGCCTGAAACGTTGGCGACCTTTTACTTCCTGAGGGTGTGGCATGACTTGCTAAGTTTCCATAAGATAATAAAATTAAACAATTGGATGAAAATAATAAACATTAACTTAAAGACCATCAATCATAGGAGCAGGAATAGGCCATTCAGCCCATCAAATCTGCCTTGTCATTTAATCATGAGCTGATCCATTTTCCCACTCAGCCCCTCTACCCCATAACTTTTGATGCCCTGGCTAATCAAGAATCAAGCAATCTCTGTTGTCAATACATGCAATGGCCTCCGCAACAGCCTCCAAAAGATTCCACAGATTTACCACCCTCTGACTGAAAAAATTCTTAAGGAAATCTGTTCTGTTCTAAGTAGAGCACTTCAATTTTGAAGTTGTGCCCATTTGCCCTAGACCCTTCTACTCTGTCCAAGCCATTCAACATTCAAAATGTTTCAATGAGATCCCCCTTCATTTTCCTAAATTCCAATGACTGCAGGCCAAGAGTTGTCAAATGGTCCTCATATGATAACCCTTTCATTCTTATCTTATCTGAATCCTCGCCAACACAGCACATCCTTTCTTAAATGAGAAGCCCCAAATTGCTTACCATGCTCCAAATGAGGTCTCTTCTTCTTTTCTTTGGCTTGGCTTCGCGGACGAAGATTTATGGAGGGGGTAAAAGTCCACGTCAGCTGCAGGCTCGTTTGTGGCTGACAAACCACAACATCACATTCCTGCTCTTATATTCTATTCGCCTTGAAAGGAATGAAAACATTCACCACTATCTCAATAGGCAAGTTTATCTTCAAGCTATCTTGCATGAGGACTCCCCAATCTCTTTGCATCTGTGTATTTTCAGTTTTCTCCCCATTAATAAAATAGTCTGCACATTTATGTTTCTTATCAAAGTCCTAGACTGTACACATTCTGATACTATATTTCATTTGCCACTTCTCTGATCATTCTCCTAATCTGTCTGCTCTTTTATAGCCTCCCTGTTTCTTTAACACTACCTGCTCCTCCACCTACTTTTGAGTCATGTGCAAAATTGGCCACAAAGCCATTCATTGCATAATCCAAAACAGTAAAATTGTTGTGGAACATGGCCTGTACAGGCTGGCCCACCTCTGACTCCTTAATTCCTCCCTGTAAGACTCACCAATAAAGGCTGAGCCACCCTTGTCTCCCCCCTTTGTATCAGCCTTGGAACTGGGCCAGCAGCATGTATGAAGGTGTACCTCTGTTTTAGGTTCCAAGACTAGTAGGAAGAGAGGAGACAAGGGTAGATCAGCCTTTATTGGGGACACTTATGGGGAAGGGTAACAGAGTTGGAGGCGGGCCAGCCTGTAGAGTATACATGCAATGCTGTGTCTCACCACAAATATACAACATAAAAAGGAGTGATCCCATCACTGACCTTTGAAGATCACCACTAGCAACTCGCAGTCAACCAGAATATGATCCTTGCCTTCTGACTCTCTGTTTCCTGCCAAACAGCCAATGTTCTACCTATGCTTGTATGTTGACTGGAATACCATGGGTTTTTTTTTATCATGTAGAACTTTGTAAATGCATTCTGAAAATCTGTATCCATAACATCCATTGCATTTCGCTTATCCAACCTGCTTGTCACTTCTTCAAAGAATTCCAATCGATTTATCCATCTAGATTTTCCTTTAAGAAAACCAAGCTTGCTTTGCCCTATCTTGTGTTGTGCCTTCAAGTACTCCATAAGCTCAATTGACTAACATCTTCCCAATCACTGATGTCAGGTTAACTGGTCTATCATTTCCTTTCTGCTGCCTCCATCCCTTCTTGATTAGTGGGGTGACATTTGCAATTTTCCAGTCCTCACAGACCACAGAACAATCTATTGATTCCTGAAAGATTATTAGCAATGCCTCCACAATTTCTACCACTACTTATCTCAGAACCCAGGGCTTCAATCCATCTGGTCTGGGAGACTTATCGACCCTTGGACCCTTCAGTTTTCTGAGCACCTTCTCCCTTGAATTAGTAATTCACTTCCCTTCCCTGATACCCTTTGACATCTGACACACTGCTCATGTCTTCCACTGTGAAAAATACTCATTTAGTTCCTCTGCAACCTCCTCGTACCATTGATTATTTTTCTAGTGTGGAGGCGCACATCCTCATAGCAAACCGGCCCCGCTTGTATTGCCACGTGGCGGGGCAGCCATGGAGAAATGGCGTCATCAGAGGTTTCTCTCTGACTCCAGCATCCCTTCCAGTGCCCACCCTGGGCAGCGATGGTGACTGAGCTCCTGCTGCCCTTAAAGGGGCCATGCTGAATTAGAATCAAACCAGTCGTTAACGACCCTTAACGTGGTGGCTGTGTTTCTTCCACTACTCACACCGCCACAGTGGTGACCCCAACAAGCCCAGACGTTTTTCTGGACTCAAAACACCATGGATTCAGCAGAGGTTAACGCTGGCTCCATCAAGTTTTTGGACCCACCAACCGAGAACGTGGTTCGGGTAGGCGGAAGCACAATTTCAACTCCGCAACATCTCCTCAGATGCCACAATGTTCTATAATGTCATGAGCGCTCTGGACCACAAGCCTTGTTTTCTCTTCTGCCAGATATTCCTGGAACAGATGCCAGAGAACATCCAGCTGCTCCTCACAGATGAAGACTTCTCGAACCTGAGGAGAGCAGCAGCCTGTGCGGATGCCCTCTGATGCACAAAGAGGGAGAACGAGGCAGCCCTCAACCAGGTGGCATGACCAGGAGCCAGCCAACCACAAGCCGCTCCAAAGACCAAGCCAGAGGAGGGCCAGTCGACCTGGTGTTTCTACCATCAGCGGTGGGAGCGCAAGCCCATAAGTGCCGCCAGCTCTGCAGGTTTCAAGGAAACAACCAGGCCAGCCACCATTGATGGCTGCGATGGCTAGCCACACAAACAGCCTCCTTCATGTGATGGACAGATCCACCAGCCGCTGATTCTTGGTGGACACAGGGGCTGAGCTCAGCATCTTTCCTCCCACAGCATTAGAGACTCACACCCGATCTCAAGGTCCAACCCTGCGGGCAGCCAATGGCTCCACCATCAGGAGGTACGGCACCCGCAGGGCACAGATCCAGATCAGGAAGGAGAAGTTCCACTGGAGGTTCGTCCTAGCGTCCGTGGGCACCATGATATTAGGGGTTGACTTCCTCAGAGCTCATGGCCTACTGGTTGACATGAAGGACAAAAAGCTGGTCAACACCCAAACATTCCGCTCCACCTGACTGGACACAGCAGAAGCCTGCAGGCCCAAAATTGCTATCATAGCCGTCACCAGGGGCGAGTTTGAAAAGATCCTCCAAGAATTCCCCACCATCTTAGAGCCACAGTTCAATACTGCCCTGTCCCAACATAGGGTCTTCCAGCACATCGCCATACAGGGCCCCCGCTGCACGCTAGACCCAGATGGCTGCCACCAGAGAAGTTCCAGCAGGCAAAGCAGAAGTTCTCCAGGTTCCAGCAACTGGAAATCATCCAGCGCTCGGTCAGTGCCTGGGCATCGCCACTCCATATGGTCCCGAAATCATCCAGGAGCTGGAGATCATGCGGGGATTACCACTGGTTGAATGACACAACCACCCCTGACAGGAACCCGGTGCCCCACATTCAGGACTTCTCCGCCAACCTCCACAGCACACAGGTCTTCTCCAAAGTGGACCTCGTGCGGCAATACCATCAGATCCCAGTGCATCCAGATGACGTGGCTAAGATGGCCATTATCACCCCTTTCAGCCTCTTTGAGTACCTATGTATGCCTTTCAGTCTAAAGAATGCGGCCCAAATATTCCAGCGCCTCATGGACGCATTTGGAAAAGCCCTGGACTTTGTGGTCATTTACATGGATGATATTCTCATTGCCAGTTGTAACCGCAATGAACACAAAGCCCACCTCCGCACACTCTTTGCACGGCTGGCGGAATTCAGCCTCACGGTCAATGCCGCCAAATGCCAGTTCGGGAAGGAGTCCCTCCAGTTCCTGGGTCACACCATTTTGGCAGCTAGGGCTGCGCCGCCGCCGGAGAAGGTAGCAGCTGTTCAATGATTCCCCAAACCCTCCACCCTGAAAAGTCTCCAAGAGTTCATGGGGATGGTGAACTTTTACCATTGTTTCATCCCCAGAGCCTCGTACACCATGAACCCATTGTTCGCACTCATGGCCACCAAAGAAAATACTTTATCCTGGTCAGAGGAGGCTGACAGGGCTTTCATCGCAACAAAGGAGGCTCTAGCCAGCGCCACACTGCTGGTGTACCCACGGCCAGAGGCGCACCCGACGCTCTCCATGGATGCCTCAGCTACGGCAGAGGGGGACAGTTCTGGAACAGTGGCTTGATGGACAATGAGGCCCGCTGGCCTTTTAGAGCAAACAGCTGCACCCGCCGGATCTCAAATAGAGCGTCTTCGACCGGGAGCTCCTTGCGCTGTATTTGGCCATCTGCCATTTCCGCTACTTCCTCAAGGGCAGGCCGTTCACAGCCTTCACGGATCACAAGCCCCTCACTCAAGCACTGACAATGGCCAAGGATCCGTGGTCCACCAGACAGCAGCGCCACCTCTCATACGTGTCTGAGTTCACGCCCGACTTCTGACACAGGGCTAGCAAGGACAATGTAGTGGCGGATGCGCTCTCCCGTCCAGCCATCAACACTCTCGCGCCCATCCTGGATTATGAGCAACTGGCTCAGGCACAGAGAAACGATGCAAAGACGCAGGCCTGGTGGACCACCATCTCGGGCCTCAAACTCAAGGATGTCCAGGTGTTCAGCAGCCCAGACACATTGCTCTGCGGCATCTCAACAGGCACGTCGCACCCGGTGGTCCCACTGCACTGGAGGGTGAAGGTCTTCAGTCTGATCCACGACCTCACTCACCCAGTGGTAAGGACAACTGTGCGGATGGTCGCAGAGCAGTTTGTGTGGTACGGGCTGAAGAAGGAGGTGGCAGAACTGGCCAGGAACTGTACCAGGAGCCAAACCTCCAAGGTCCAGTGACACATGCGAGCCCTCATCCACAACTTCGAACCGGCAGTTCGTAGATTCCAACACATCCACGTTGATGTCATCGGGCCCCTGCCAGTGTCCAAGGAGGCTCGTTACCTCCTTATGGTGGTGGATCGGGCCACATGGTGACCAGAGGCTGTCCTAATTAAGGAGGCCTCTGCAGAGACGTGCCAGGACTCTGGTCAGCCAATGGATCGCCTGTTTCGGAGTCCCAGCACACATCACTAGCGACAGAGGGGTGCAGTTCAAGTCTGCCCTGTGGACTCAGATGGGGAATCTCCTGGAGGGGTCAAGCTCCACCACACCACAGCATGTCACCTGCAGTCCAACAGGATGGTGGAGAGGTTCCACAGGCACCTGAAGGCATCACTTATAGCCAGGGTCTATGACCAGACTGGCCGGACGAACTACCCTGGGTCCTCCTTGGGATTAAGTCGGCACCCAAGGAGGACCTGCAGGCTTCAGCAGCGGAGATGGTCTATGGCGCATCACTTTCCCTGCTGGGTGAGATTTTTGGCCCAGACCGACACCACGACCACTGACAAAAACATGTTGGCGGACTGACCTCCCTAGCTCCCCCACCCCTGGCACGCCACAGAACCCGGCCGTTTCATCACTCCAAAGAGCTCGACTTGGCCCCTCGCGCGGAAGGGACCACAAGGTGCACCGCTACAGCGACCGTAGGAGGGGCCATACTAAGTCTTGCATTGGTCCGGCAGAACTTTCACCCTGGACATTGGGGGGGGAGAGAAACTTTTTATGGTGGACTTATCACAGCCGGTGCAAACGGCCATGCCCAAGCGCCGGGGCTGGCCGCCAAAGCGACAGGACGCCTAGCCAGTTCTGGGGTTGGGGGATTGTGTGGGAGCGCACATCCTCGTGGCGATCCGTCCCCACTTGTATTGCCACGTGGTGGGGAAGCCATGGGGAAATGGCATCGTCAGAGGTTTCTCTCTGACTCCAGCATCCCTTCCAGTGCCCACTCTGGGCAGGGATTATGATGTCACAATGCACCAGGTGACTGAGCTCTTGCTGCCCTTAAAGGGGCGTGCTGAATGTGAATAAAAAACAGTCGTTAACGACCCTCAATGTGGTGGCTGCTCACACGGCCAGACTAGCGTCATTTTCTAATGGTTCCAAATTACTCTCATGTCTCTCTTACTCTTGATATACTTGAAGAAGCTTTTTGTATCATCTTGTACTTTCATACTTCCATCTTTTTATTCCTTGTGAGTTTTTTAGTTACCTTCTGCAAGTTACTAAAATCCTGTCTTCCCACTTATTTTTGCTTCATTTTCTGCCTTGTCTTTTGCTTTTATGTTGGCTCTAACTGCACTTGTCAGTCACAGTTGTGACAGTTATTCCACTTGAATATTTCTGCTTTTTTTTTTGGTACATATTTATCCTGCACCTTTCTCATTTGTTGCAGAAACCCCATCCATTGCTGCTCTGCCATCTTCCCTACTAGTGGCCCTTTCCAATCTACTTTGGCCAGTTCCCCCTCATGCACTGTAATTCGTTTTACTCCACTGAAGTACCGACACATCTGACTTTAGTTTTTCCTTGTTAAATTTCAAATTGAACTCAATCTCATCGTGATCACTTCCCCCTAAATTTCCTTTACTATAAGCTCTCTCATCACCTCTGGGGCATTACACAACACCCAGTCCCCTAGTGGATCCATCAAGAAACTGTTCTAAAAAAACTCATCTCGTGGGCTTTCTACAAATTCTCTCTCTTGAGATCCAGTCCCAACCTGGTTTTCCCAATCTACTAAAAACTCAGAAATGCTGGAGAAACTCAGCAGCTAAAGATTCATTACCAATGTGCCTAATAGCCTGAAAAAGAAGCCTAATTGCCTGAACATGCAAGAGATTGTCCGATCTTGGAAGCTAAGCAGGCTCAGGCCTGGTCAATACTTGGAGGGGAATCCACCTTTGAACACCAGATGCTGTACGTTTCTGTGAGAGGGGCTGCACAAAGTGGCAACTCTCTGTCTGCCTTACGGTAGACGAAAGTGATAGAATTTCATGTATGTTACATTCTAAATGCAGTATTACTTGACAATAATGGAACATTTACCTTTATTAACACCATTAATATACTGAACCTTTGGATACTGTGAGATCTGCTGATTTCCTCCAATATTTCAGTGTTTTTTACTGCAGTCACAGCATCTGGCTGACTTTTTGTGCCTCACCCCACTCTTTCACTTGCTTGCTCACCCCCCTCAGCAGTATCCAAAAGGGTATACTTGTTGCTGAGGGGAATGTCCTGCACTGCCTGCCTATTCCCTTTCCTTCTCCTGCTGGTCACCCAGCTCTCTTGCTCCTGCCTCCTAGGTGTGATTGCATCCCTGTAACTCCTGTCTATCACCCCACCCTGCCTCCCAAATGATGGGAGCTCATCCAACTCCAGCTCCAATTCCATAACAAGGTCTGTAAGGAGCTGCTGTTGGATGCACTTTCACGCATCAGGGAATCGGTTGGCCTCCCTGATGATTCACATTATGCAGGAGGGGTATGTCCCTGTGTTGGGACATTTCCACTGTCTATTAAGAAGGAAAATGTTAGAAATGCCTGTCCTTACTTTTTCTCAACTCTTGTAATTCCACCCCAGCCTCTGTTAACCAAAGTCTCTCAAACCAAAATCTCAAATTCCCACTCCTACACTGGGCCTGCTCCACAATGGACCACTATGCTTAACCTTGCCTTGGCTATAACTAATGACCAATGAAGATATTTAAACAAGCACCGATCTCTCTGGCTGTTTTTTTAAACACTTCTCCTCTCATTCACAGTCCCCGATGAAACACGCAAAAGGCACCTTTTTTAAACTTTTCTCCCGACCTGAGTGGAGCTCCCTTGCTCACCGAATCGATTGGTCCACTACTAATACACACTGGTGTAATGCTTCATGAGACTGAATATCAGGCTTTTGGTCATCATGTTAACACAGGCACTTTAATTGAAAAAACAGATGAGGCAACATGTTGTAATTGTGTTAAACATTTCGTTTTCAGTACAGAAGTTTATGTTTATTTCATTGAAAAATCAATAAATGTTGTTGATGAATTAAAGTGTAAAGTGTATATTAATAAACCTAGATTGAATAAAGTCCCATATTATTTTGTATTGCTACATGGCAGATGTTTGCAATCAACAACCATTGACCCAAAGTCCATATCTAGTACAGCAAGGGAATCAGCTAAATTACTTTGAGTCCAATAACAGCCTCCAGCTGTAATTTCTGTTCTCTGCTGAGGGGGTTTAGTGGTTAGAGGTAGACTTAGCCATTCTATATTGTTACACAGAACATTTTATTTCAGCTGAAATGAATGAGAATTCTGGCCAATTTTTAAAAATCCTCTTGAGATCTGCTATCCATTAACTTATAAATTCTTTTTACTGGCATTAGTGACCCACATTCCCCATCTGCTACTTAGGATAAAGTAGAGTTAGTATGCTCAGGCTATGACAAAAATAATGCCCTGTTAGGCGTCTGTCTGTTGACGTTTTCTTCTCAGCAGTTATTTCAGGGATCCACACAAGTTAGGATTGAGTTGTTTGTAAATTTGTCAGGAAATGGGGATTGGCACCAATCGTACCACCTGCAATGCTCACATGGTGTCAAGCAACAAGGTAAGAAGAGATGTCCAGAAAGTGATGTCTCAATCACCTGTATGTTTGGGACCCATTTCCCAGTATTCCCTGTAAAGGGAAACTCCCTTTGACACTGTCAGATGCAAATAAAAGAGAAGCATCTTTATGACGTATTCTCATGTCCAATATTATCTTGAGAAGGATATTGTGTCAGAAATTGGGGATAACGGAGCCCAGAAGTGCGTCCACAAGGACAGAACAAAAATTCTGTCTGCAGACATGGACCATTTCTGGTTTGTTTACAATTATTTTCCTTTTGTTCAAAAAATATTCTTTCCCCTTTATCTTTGTCCTTAAACTACTTAACTCCTGACCATGTGATCATTATCAATAGGTTTCCATCTGCAAACTCAAGTGAGTTGAACTCAGACACCACCTTTTTTAATATATTGATTGATATTCTTCAGCAAAAGGAAGTGCGATGGAGTTGAAGGGAGGGGTGTGGGAGATTTGTGTGATGGAGATTTTTTAAATCATATTTTTATCATATTTTCTTGACCTATTCATTTTTTTTATGAAATGTAATTTTATATCAATAATTGCAGTAGGGCATACAAATAACTGCTACAGAACATCAAATTTCATGACATGTTCCAGACAATAAACTCTGACTGGTATAAACTGCAGCCAAATGGAGAGCTTGGGGTGAATGGGATGGAGGTATTTTAGAGAAAAGTAGATAATGACACACAATGGCTGCTTCATCCCCACTGAGAGGGTGGCAGGGACCAGGAAGAAAAAAGGCTCCCTCATATCTAGAGGTGTTTTTGAAGTTCCTACCTCACTGCGTAACTGCACATTGTAGGTATGTTCACAGTTCATTGGCCCACAAGCAAGCACCATTTCATTATACCCATGTGACCAACTCTGCACGTCTTTGAAATATGGGAAGAAACCCGAAGACCCAGAGGAAACCCACAGAGACAGGGGAAAATGTACAAATTCTTTAGAGAGAGCGAAGGATTTGAACCTGGGCCTGCTAACACTGACAATCAAGTTTCTTGTCATCTGATTACAGAAGTACAACCCAACGAAACAGTGTTCTCTGCACCTCGGTGCAATACATGGAGACACACAATTAGACGTAACATGCAAATGAATAAATAAATAAATTTTGTTTCAGGAATGAGAGAAGTTTCTTTGATCGTTCAGCATTCTCAATGCCTACGGGAAGAAGCTGTTCCTGCCGGCCGGTTATGGCTCAGATACTCCTGTATTTCTTTCCAATGGGAGCCTCGGAAAGATGCTGTGTGTGGGGTGGAAGGGCTCCTCAATGATTTTGCACACCCTTTTCGGGCAATGATCCCGGTCGATCACAGCAATGGGGGGGTGGGAGGGAGACGCCATTGATTTGTCTGCTGCTCTTATGGTGCTGTGGATTGAGCTCTGATCCATTTCTCTGTACCAACTGTACAGATCTGTGATGCATCTGGTCATGACCTTATTGATAGAGGTCCCATAGGAGCTTGACATAATGGTGGCCAGTAGCTTTGCTTCAGTCTTCTCAGGAAGTGCAGTCGCTGTTCCGCTTTCCCGATATGTGCGGAGATGTTGTGTGTCCACGATAGATCACCAGTTAATTTTACACCAAGGAACCTGATGCTCTCAACCCTCTCCACTACAGAAATGTTTATGTGTAGCGGAGGATGATCATTCCTGGTCCTTCTGGTATCCATGATCATTTCCTTCATCTTGTCCACATTGAGATTGAGGTTGTTACTTTCACACCATGGCATGAGATTTTCCTTCTCTGTAGTGCCACCCACCTTTGTTGCTGATATGGCCAACTACTGCGATGTCACCGGTAAACTTTCTGAACGTGCAGCCCCGAGGCTCGTCAGTGCACAGCGTGACCGTGCTTGACATTCTTCTACTGATCCGAACAGACCGTGGTCTTTCCATTCGGAAGTCCAGAATCTAGTAACAGAGTTGGGTGTTGAGTCCCAGTGATGACAGCTTCTCCACCAGCCTCTGGAGTTTGATCGTATTCGGCACCAAGTTGAGGTCAATGAACAGCAGCATATAAGGCAGCATCCCCCATGTGGGTAAGGATGGAGTGAAGGGACAAGGCTATAGCATTGTCAGGGAAACAGTTTCTTCTGTAGGTGAATTGAAAGGTAATAGCTTCACACTAACTGCTCCACTCAGTCTAGATGAACTGTAGAGTGGCAAATGCAGGTCAGACCATCACACAAATCTCCCACACCCCTCCCTTCAACTCCATTTGCACTTCCTTTTGCTGAAGAATATCAATCAATACATTAAATTCTCATCCTGGCCCGGCCAGGAAGAAGACTGATGAGTGTGAAATCATGTACCATCAGTTTCAAGGACCATTTCTTTCCTGTTATTATCAGGCTCCTGAATGAACTTCAGGCCATGAAAATTATGTTGCCTTTTTACTCAGTACTATCGTATCTGTCTCTGCAACTCTGCTCCTCTGTACTCTTTTACTTGCTGTACCACGTGTGGGATGGCCAATAGGACTGCTCGCAAATAAATATTCTCACTGCATTTTATTACATGTGAAATAAACTTGAATTTGAACTGAATAAAGGTAAAAAAAACACAAAAATCTGGAGAAACTCAGCAGGTCAAACAGCGGGCTTTATGTGGCCAAGGTAAAAATACTATCCGACATTTCAGGTTGAGCCCTTCATCAAGGTATGAGAGAATGTCGGCAGGCATCCGATCAAAAAGATGGGGGTGGAAGAAGGGGGGGAGGTGGTGGCAAAGGCTGGAGATGGTAGGTGGAGAAGAGAGGGTGGGGACAAAAGCGATCAAGGGCAGGAGGGATGGATAGCTGGGTGGGTAGAGAGGGAAAGGAGGAGAGAACTGGAAAGAGTGGAAAGGGGGAGGAGAACAAAAGGCGAGCAAGTTTAGAAGGTAGCAGAGAAGTTAATGTAACTGCCACCTGGCTAGAGAATACCCAGACGGAAAATAAGGTGTTGTTCCTCCAATCTGCGGGTGGTCGGATTATAAGGCCATGTACAGATATGTGAGTATGGGAGTATGACAGGGTGGAATAGCACATAAACTGAGCAAGTTCTTGGTAGAAGGGCTGGAAAATCTCCACACAAATAGAGCTCAGTGCTCCATGATTGTAATTATCTAAATCTAAGGAGATTTGTCGGCAGTAGGCATACAAATAAAAGCTTTGTCCCTAGACAATGATAAAGAGGTGGAGACCTATTTAACCAAGTCTACCTCTTCTTAAGAAATTCCCAACTTTACATTTTTAAAAGCAGTCCTTGTTAAGAAATGCACAAATAAAGTGCATCTGTAAAATCAAAACAACATTTCTCATGATTAGCAATAACAGTAATGCTAGCCCTCTTTAAGCTTGTCCTGTCTATAAAGGGCTTCAAAGCCAGCTGTAGAGAAGAGCTGGTCTCCAGGCCGCTGCAGATTATAGTTTCACGCCCACTGCACTTCACATGATGAATTGCCAGTCTAAAGCATATAATCAGGAGACGCTAATCAGTGGAGACAAAGAAATTCACCGCAAGAAAAGAGCAAAAAAAACAGGAAAAAGTACTCATATTTCAAATGGCTTGTTATGCGAAGAAATGGCATTGGCCTAAGATTAGGTCACTTTCTTTTGCTGGGATATCTTCTTTGTCCTTGGAAACCCAAGTTCACAAAGAAACAATGTGTTTTTTTTAAAAACGCTAATGAGAATATTTAGGAAGCAAGTAAATCTAATAGGGCACGATGCATGTTTATAAAAGAGTTCACACCCCTTTTCTTGCCTTTTCACTGTTAGACATTGACCCCTCTTTGTGGAACATGTAATTTACTCTAGAATTCATTTATAAGAGGATTTTACAATTACTGCACACTAATTATTGATTAAATTTCCTGTATATGTCAACATTATAAAGGCACTTCACAATGAGTAAAGTGCTTTAGACCACAATGAGTTGTTTCAGGTGCAATTTTCAGTTTTTTTTAACAGCTGCTCGCTCAAGTGGAACATATAAAAAGGTGTAAGAAATAGGTGCAGGGGTGGTCTATTCGGCCAGTCGAACCTGTCCCACCATTCGATAAAATCATGGGCTGTGGACTCAGCTTCACCTACCTGCCTTTTCCCCAAAACCTTTAATTCCCCTACTATACACAAATCTGTCTGAATTTTAACTATACTCAAGGAGGTAGCCTCTAATACATCCCTGGGCAGAGAATTCCAGAGATTCACCGGACTCTCTGGGATAAGCATGTCCATCCTAAACCTACTTTTTCAAGCGTTGAGGATACATCCCCTCATTATAGTCTCACTTATCAGTGGAAAGAACATTCCAGCCCCAACATCATCCATCCCTTTCATAACTGTATGGGTTTCTATGAGATCCCTCTAATTCTTTCAATTTCCAGCCAGTACAGTCTTAGGCAGCTTAATTTCTCCTTACCCCACTTCATCTCCGGAATCAACCTGTTGAACTTCATTAGCACCACCTCCAAAGGCACTCTATCTTTTCTTGAGTAAGGAGACCAGATCTGATCATCTCACCAGTATGTAGTCCAGTTGCAGAAGGACCTTCCTGCTCTTAAGTTCAATCCCTCCAACAATGAAAGTGAACATCCCATTTGGCTTCATGATTATTTGCTGTTCATGCAAACCAATCTTTTGCAACTCAGCATGTACTCACGTTCCTCTATTTTTCGTTCCAAGGTCGAAGACCTTACATTTACCAACATAGTACTCCAGCTGCCAGACAATTGCCCACTAACTTGACCTATTCATGGCTCTCCGTGAACTCTCCACGTCCTTTGCACAATTTAGTGTCATCAGTAACCTTTGATATGATATATTTACTCCCCTCTACCAAATCATTAATACATATCATGAACAGTTGTGGGCCCAGCATTGTCCCCCCAGCATTCTGCTCAGCATAGATTCCCAACCAGAGAATACTCATTTCTCCCAACTCTCCTGCTTTTGGTCAGTATTCAAGCTAATAGATTACCTGCAACTCCATGCATCCTTATTTTATGAATGTCTTTTATGTGGCATCTTATTGAACACATTTTGGACAGCTGTGGCAGGGCCTAAATACCATAATCTGTTACAAAGCCAAATCTGGTAAAGTAGCAGACGCCAAAGCTTCTATCCCAGAGGAACTCAATACCTTCTTGACACGCTTTGATGACAGTAACTGCAAAGAACCACCCCTCCACACCCCCATATCCCCTGATGATCCCATCCTGTCTGTATCTGAGGATGATGTGTGCTGCCTTCAGGAGAATGAATCTGAGGAAATCTTCTGGTCTGAATCGAGTATCTGACTGAGTATGAAAGATCTGTGCTGATCAACTTACCAAGGTAGTCATGGATACCTTCATTATCTCACACCAGCAGGGTGTGGTATCCATTTGTTTCAAACAGGCATCAATCGTACCGGTGCAGAAACCTTCCTAAATGATTATCGACCAGTAGCACTTACATCAACAGTGATGAAGTGCTTTGAAAGGCTGGTGATGAAGCAGATCAGCTCCTGTCTGAGGAGTGACATGGATACAATCCATTTCACCTATCATAGAAACAGCAGAAGCCATCCCGTTGGCAATACACAAAGTCCTGGAATACCTGGACATCAAAGGTGCATACATCAGGATATCCTTTATCAACTACAGTTCAGCATTTAACACCATCATCCCCTCAAAACTGATCAGCAAGCTCCAAGGTCAGGGAGTTAATACTCCACTGTGTAATTGGATATTGGATTTCCTCACCTCCAGACACAAAAACTTCTATAGGTGTAGCATGGAAAGCATACCGACTGGTTGCATCAGGGCCTGGTTTGGTCATTTGAGTGCCCAGGAATGCAGTGGACTCCAAAAGGTATCAAACATGGCCTTGTCCCTCACAGAACTCTGACCTGCCTGCAAACCATTGGACATCGATGTGAAGCGCTGCCTCAAGAAGGCTGGCAACCATCTCAAAAGTTGAAAGAGTGGAACCCAATAATGTCGGACAGTTGTTTCCATTGTAAACAAGAAAATGGAACAACATTACAGGCAATTTGGACATGTACAAAAGTGAGGATCTTTTGGGAGGATTTAAAATTAATTTTAAATAGAATTACAAAAAAATTAAGATACCAAAAGATCCAGATTTTATTCTGTTAAACAATATAAAAGACAAAGATTTAGACCTAAATTTAGACAGAGCCTAAAAAAGATTTACGGTGATTGCACTCACATCAACAAAAAAGCCTATAGGGACAACGTGGAAAACGGAGGCAATCTTAAAAATACAACAATGGCACATAGAAATGAACAAGTGTATTCCATTAAAAAAATACCTATAATCTAAAAGACTAATATACTTTATTTGAACAAATTTAGGAACCATACATAAAATATATTAGAAACTGCCGATTTCAGATCTCAGATTTCAGATTTCAGATCTCTATCTTATAAGATATAATTATGACAATATTTAAATATGGAATTTTGGACGACACGTTTTCTTTTCTTTTGTGTCCTTTTATTGTTTTTTTTTCTTTATTTCTTACTTCACATGGGGGGTTGGGGAGGGTGGGAGGAAGGGGGGAAAATAAATGAAAATGCCACTGCGTATATTTTAATGATGAATATTTGTATATATTCTTATTGATATGTTTATGATGAAGTGATAAATATTTTTTTTTTAATTCCTACCCATAGTTATAAGCTAATACCTGTAAAAGCATTTGTTCTACCTCCAAAAAGAAGGCAGACACCAACATCATAGAGAATCCCCGTCACCCTGTTCACAATTTCCTCTTGCTGCTACTTTTGGAAAGAAGCTAGAAACCAGCCTGGTCCAGCACCTCTGGGTTCAAGAACAGACTATTTTTTTTCTCTAATAGCTCTCAGGCTTTTGAAACTCCCCAATCGTAAATCAATTCGGAATCACAAAAGTAGATCTGTCTGCACTATTGAACAACTACGGGGCCGCATGGATGGCATCACGGTTAGCACAATGTCTTTACAGCGCTAGCAATTGGGACTAGTGTTTGAATCTCGTGCCGTCTGTAAGGTTTTTTATTTCTCCCCGTGTCTGCATGAGCTTTCCTCTCAGGGGCTCTGGCTTCTTCCCACCAATTGAAACGTACCGGGAGTGTAGGCTAATTGGGTGTAAATTGGACGACACAGACTACAGGGCTGATATGGCCTGTTACCGTGCTGTATGTCTACATTTAAATTTAAAAATTAAACATTTAAAATAAATTTAAAATTTAAACTTTCTTTCCTTGTACAGCCGTAACTCTGAATATTTATTATCTGCCTCAATTTTTTTGGTTATCATTTATTTCCATGCGCTAATTTACCTGTTTGCCTGCAGCAAATAAAAATTTCAATTCATATGTACATTGTACATATGACTATGTTGTGGTACACCACTAGGCAGGTGAACCAGCCCTGCTTGTAATCCACGTGGTGGGGCAGCAGGCCAAAATGGCACCGTTGGGGTTTTCCCCTTCTTCTCAGCACAGGGCTCAGAAGCCCGAGCTGGGGGACCACGTGATGCCCGGGTGACGTCAGCGCCCCCCAGCGTGGTTCTCAGCCAGGTTCAGGCTGGGAGTATAAGCCCAACCCAGCAGCCTGCAATAAATCAGTTCTGCTCACTGAGCTCAACCCGTGTGGTTGTGTGTTCTTTCAGTAGCAGTTTTGTAGTTGCTGCTACAATTGGTGACCCCGACTGGTTCAAACATCTTTTAACCCATCATGAGCGAACCTGGGATCAGTGGCTATAGCCATCAAGCTGCCTGACTTCTGGGTTCAGAAGCCGGAGACCTGGTTTGGTCATGCAGAGGCTCAGTTTCACCTCCACCAGATTTCATCTGACACGAGCAAATTCTACCATGTGGTCGCCGCTCTGGACCAGCACTGCCAAACGTGTGCTGCACCTCATTCAGTGCCCTCCCGTTGAAGACAAATACGAGAACATCAAGCAAGTGCTAACCGGATCCCTCGGACTATCCAGACACCAGCGTGCCACTTGGATGCTGCACCTCGATGCCTTGGGGGTCAGATCCCCGATGAGCTGATGGATGAGATGCTCATGCTCATGGGTGATCACACCAACTGCCCACTCTTCGAGCGCATTTTCCTCGACCATCTACCCAAGGACATCCAGCCGTTACTGGCCCAAGAAAGCTTTACCAACCCAAGGAAAGTCGCAACACAAGGACCACCTGTGCACCCTCTTCTCCTGGCTGGCCGACTTTGGCCTCACCATCAACCCAACCAAATGCCAGTTTTGGAAAGAGTCCATGCAGTTCCTGGGCCATACCATTACGGCTGAGGGAGCCATGCCCGCTGGTACGAATCAGAGTTCCAACGTCTGGACAATCTCAAGGGGCTGCAGGAGTTCATGGGTATGGTCAGCTTCCACATCTGATTCATCCCAGGAGCTGCGCGCTTCATGCAGCCGCTATTTGCCCTCATCGCAGCAAAGAACAAAACGCTCACCTGGACCCCATAGGCCTGCAGTACATTCGAGGCCACCAAGGACACCCTCATAAAGGCTACCATGCTTTCTCACCTGCACTCCGACCTGCATATGGCGATCTCTCTCGATGCCTCTGCCACAGCCATCAGCACCATCTTGGAGCAGCAGGTGAATGGAGAATGGAAGCCGCTGGCATTCTTTAGCTGGCTTCTCTGCCCACCAGAGGGCAAGTATAGTGCTTTTTACCATGAGTTACTGGGAATGTACCTGGTGGTGCGGCATTTCCACTATTTCTTGGAGGGGAGGAATTTTACCATCTTCACTGACCACAAACACCTCACCCAGGCACTCGCGATAGTGAAGGACCCCTGGTCGGCCCGCCAGCAACATCACCTCTCCTTCGTGTCGGAGTTTATCACCGACATTCAGCACAAGATGGGGAAGGACAACGTGGTCGCCAATGCACTCTCGCGACCGGCCATCTGTGAGTTGACGCCCCGCCTCGACTTCGACCAGCTCGCCCAGGACCAGAAATCTGACGAGGAGGCATGAGCCTTCGAGACTGCCATCACAGGGTAACGGTTCCGAGACCTCCCGATTCTGAGCAGCAGAAGCACTGTTCTGTGCGATGTCTCCATGGGCACCCTGCAGCCAGTGGTTCCCCATCAGGCAAGTGTTCTATCATATTCACAACCTTTCACGTCTGTCCATCAGGCCCACAATCTGGATGGTGGCAGAGCGGTTCATCTGGCACAGGCTTCGGAAGCAGATCGCGGGCTGGGCTAGAACATGCACCCATTGTCAGATGTCCAAGTTACACAAGCACACCAGGGAGCCGTGCAAGAGTTCGAGCACAATCGGGAACAGATCAGCCACATTCACGAGGACACAGTTGGGCCCTTACCCATTTCCCGGGGCAACTGTTACCTGTTCACAGTGGTGGACTACACCACTCTTTGGTCCGAGGCAATCCCGATGCCCGATGCCTCCAAGGACTCCTGCTCCCAAGCATTGTTGCACGGTTGGGTCACCCGGTTCGGCGTTCTGAATCACCTCCCCAGTGATCGGGGCACCCAGTTCACCTCTGCACTCTAGGCACAACTCGCCAACAGATTGGGAATCGAGCTACACCACACCACTGCCTATCACCTGTAGGCCAATGGGCTGGTAGAGCATCTGCATCACCACCTTAAATCGGCACTTATGGCCCTCCTCACCGGTCCCGACTGGGTGGACGAACTGCCTTGGGTGCTCCTGGGCATCCACTCCACACCCAAGGAGGATCTGCAAGCATCATCGGCTGAGCTGGTCTATGGTGCACCACTGGCACTTCCAGGTGAGTTCATCAACATGCCTCACAACCCCCAGCAGTCGCCGTACAAGCTGCACTTCCTCCGGGCCCATTTGGATTCCTTCGCATCCCCACCACTGTCTAGACACAGCACACAGCCATCTCACGTCCCCAGTGAGTTGCTTTCTGCAGAGTACGTTTTCATTCGGCGGGGCCCACCCGCGGCACCTCTGCAGAGACCTTATGAGGGGCCGTACAAGGTTGTCCAGCATTTAGGGTCTACGTTCACGCTGGACATCGGCGGCAGACGGGAACTGTTTACTGTGGACAGGCTGAAGCCAGCGTACCTCGACCCCACCGAATCAGTGATTGTGGCCCAGCCCAAGAAGCGAGGCTGCCCAACTAAATAGGACATTGGCGCCGTATCTGGGTGAGGGGGGGGCTGTGTGGTGGCACACCACTAGGCAGGTGAACTGGCCCCACTTCTAATCCACACGGCGGGCCAAAATGGCACCGTCGGTCATTTCTCCTTCTTCTCAGCACAGGGCTCAAAAGCCCGCACTGGGGGACCACGTGAATCCCGGGTGACGTCAGCACCCCCAGCGCGGTTCTCAGCCAGGTCCGGGCTGGGAGTATAAGTCCAGCCCAGCAGCCTGCAATAAATCAGTTCTGCTCATTGGGCTCAACCTGTCTGGTTCAGTAGCAGTATAGCTGTCGCAATAAGTATGACAATAGTTATTGCCATTATTTTTATTACCATCATTCAATCAGGACTTGGTGACTTATCTACCTTTACACCCAATAGTTATTTTTTGCCAGCACGACGATGATTTTGAGGTTCTCACCACAAACTGCATCCTTAACATTGTTTTGCAGCATGTTTGATGTGTTAAGACTGACACAAAATAGTCGTTCGTAGCCTCGGCCATTTCTGCCTTCCCAGTTATTAATTCTCCAATCTCATCTTCCAATGAACTACCCTGTCTGATTAATATAGTTATAAAAAAAGGATTGACAATCTTTATTGACAGCGGACTGAAGTCTGTGGCTGGGCTGGGGTTGTGGCTCCACGAAGTGCATCAGTGTCAGCTCTGGGATCAGGCCCGTGGCATCGCTTGGTGCTCCCACCTCCTGCGGAGTTCTTATCTCTTATATAGTTGGGAAGGATTGCAGCTCGCATGGCAAGGTGATCAGGGCTACCGTGGTGACCAAGGTGGGTAGGGACACAGAGGGAGAGATGATGGTTATTGGGAGAATGAGAGAAGCAGCTGTGATGGCAGAGGCCAGTAGAGAGCTTGACAGCCATTCCTATGGCTACCGGAGCCAGGACTATGAGTGCGGTCACGGAAGCTGCTTTCACCGGGACTGTGTCTGGTGGCTTCACAGCAAATGTTCCTCCTCCCAGTGGTCAACCATTTCAATTCCAAACTGATATGTCCACCCAAGTTCCAAGGCCACCTGAAAACTTGAGGAACAGCTTTCTCCAAGTGGACGTCATTAACACCAATTTTCCTGAACTCCCTCCTCTGACTCCTTTTCTCCATCTTCCCAACCCCTTCCCTTTTTTCACCTATCAGAGAGTTTCCCACCGCCCTTTTCCCCAATGATTTAGCTTCCCACCTGTCTCCATCTGTGATTTCTGACCTGTCAGCCTGTGCTCCTCCCTCTGCCCCTTCCTACTCCTTTCCTCCTCCCCTGGTCTCGCTCCACCTTTTTAATTCAGGCACATGCTTGTTTTGGTTAAACCTTGAAGAAGGATTAGGCCCTTTTACTTCCTATGGATGTTGCATGACCTGCTGAGTTTCCCCAGATCATTTGCGTAATGCACTCAATCCCAGCACAGCAGATATTGGTAAAAATGGTTTGATTATTAGTGGTGATTAATCTTGCGCTTTCCTTCGACGATGCTGTCTGTGAAATTTCAATTCAAAAATGGTGCTGGAGAGTGAATATTTGTTGCAATGTCTGGAACACATGAAATAAATGAAATAACTAAGTCTCTTGATAGTTGTCTTGGTTTATGTGTGGCAACAGCCTTACATAGCACTCTTGGGTCGAGAATTCCAAAGACTTATTGTGGTGCGCTGCAGTAACAAGCTCAAACTACGAAGGCTGTACTACAGGCTTTAATTAGCTAAAATCTGGAACACAAGTTTCACCATCCCTTCTGGCTACACAAGGACCAGCGTGAGCCTTTATATGGGGCTGGTGATTGGCAGGGAGTAGGTGGAGCCAGCCTCCCTGCAGGTACAGTGGGTTTCCCCCTGCAGTAGGCAGGCAGGAATGCAGACAGGTGCAGTCACCCACAGACAGTTCCTGTGGTTGCATCACCACACTTACCACTTACTTAGTTTAGAAACGTCTTCTCATCTCAGTCTTGATTAACTGATTCCTAAATTAGAAATTGTGATGCCTGCCTCTAGACATTCCAAAATGCAGGGGAAAATTATCCCCATATTTACCTTGTCAAGCCTTGAAGAATTTTGTTCATCTCATTGAGATCATTGAGGTAATAATCTTCTCTCCTGTTCTTGCCTCCAAAATGGATAACCTCACATTTATCCACATTATATTGCATCTGCCATGCCTTGGCCCACTCACCTAATTTTTCCAAGTCACCCTGCATCCTCTAAGCATCCTCTACACAGCTAACCCTGCCACCCAGCTTCATGTCATCTGCAAACTTTGAGATGCTGCTTTCTATTCCCTCATCTAAGTCATTGATATATATTGTAAATAACTGTGGCCCCTGCACTGAGCCTTGCAATACCCCACTAGTCACTGCCTGCCATTCGGAAAAAAAAAGTTTATTCCTACTCTTTGCTTCCTGTCTTATCTCCAGAATTAAAGAGTTATCATGTGGGAATCGGTTCAGAACCAATGGATGTGATATAACTTGACTTTCAGAAGGCTTTTGATAAGGTTCCTTATAGGAGTTTAGTGTACAAACTTAAAGCACATGATATAGGAGAGAAGATTATTACCTCAATGGTGTCTGATTAGGAAAAGGAGAAATGTAATGAGACATGGGTGTCGCTGTGCATCAGTCATTGAAAGTGGGTGTACAGGTACAGCAGGCAGTGAGGAAAGTGAATGGTATGTTGGCATTCATAGCAAGAGGATTCAAGTACAGGAGCACAGAGGTTCAACTGCAGTTTTACAAAGCTTTGGTGAGACCACACCTGGAGTACTGTGTACAGTTTTGGTCTCCTTATCTGAGGAAAGACATCCTTGCCATAGAGGGAGTGCAAAGATTTATACCAGGGATGGCAAGACTTACATATGAAGTAAGTCTAGATTTACTAGGCTTATACTCACTGGAATTTAGAATATTTAGAATATTAAAAATGAATAAAATTCTTAAGGGATTGGACAGACTAGATGCAGGAAGGTTGTTCTCGATGTTGGCAAAAACCAGAACTAGGGGGTCACAGTTTAAGGACAAGGGGGAAGCCTTTTAGGGCTGAAAAGAGAACATTTTTTTCACTCAGAGAGTGGTGAATTTGTGGAATTCTTTGCCTCAGGAAGTAATTGAAGCCAGTTCTTTATCTATAGTTAAGAAAGAGTTAGATTTGGCCCTTGTGGCTAAGGGGATCAAGGGGTATGGAAAGAAGGCAGGTACTGGGTACTGAGTAGACAATCAGCCATGATCAAAATGAATGGTGGTGTAAGCTTGAAGGCCTACTCCTGAACCTATTTTCTCTGTTTCTGTGTTTGATTGCTCTGCAACTGTATTGACTGGAGATTAACAGGGGGAATGGCGTTGGAATATCATTGAAATCTATTGGATACCGAAAGGCCTATATAGAATGGAAGTGGAGAGACTGCTTCTTAAGGAGCAGGAGTTTGGGACCAGAGGGTACAGCTTCAGAATGTAAAAATGTCCCTTTAGAACAGAGATGGAGGAATTTTCTTTGCTCAGAATGTGGTGAATCCATCGAATTAATTGTCACAGATGGCTGTGGAGTCCAAGTCATTTGGTAAATTTAAGACAGAGGTACCGTGCCCTCAATAATGTTAGGGTCAAAGACACTTTGTTCCTTTATTTGCCCCTGTACTCCACAGTTTTAAATTTGTAATCAAACAATTCACATGTCATTAAAGTGCACATTCCAGATTTTATTCAAGGCTATTTGTATATAATTTGGTCTAACCATGTAGAGATTACAGCTCTTTTTATACCTAGTTCCCCCATTTCAGAGCAGCATATTGTTTGCGACTTTTGGGTTCACAGTTGTAATTACTCAGGTGTGTTTAATTGCTTCATTGGTGTCGGTCTAAGAGAGCTAGGCCTGCTTCTAAATTTTTTATCACCTTTTGAATCTGTAGTTGCCATTTCTCAACATGAGGACCAGAGTTTGTGCCAATTAAAGTCAAAGAAGCCATTATGAGGCTGAAAAACAAGACTAAAACAGGAGAGACATTGTCCAAACTTTAGGATGCCCAAAATAAACAGTTCGGAACATCATTAAGAAGAAAGAGCGTACTGGTGAGCTCAAAGGGACTGGAAGACCAAAGAAGATCTCCACTGCTGATGGCAGAATTTTCATCATTATGAAGAAAAATCCTCAAATTACTGTCTGACAGATCAGAAACACTTTTCAGGAGGCAGGTGTGGATGTGTCAATGACTTGTGTCTGCATCTAGTCTAGTGTCTATATGTTATGGAGGAGTCCAAAGGGTTAATTATTTAAAACAGTGGAGCACCGCGGAAAATAAAGGAAAAAATATCTTTGTGCCAAACATTATGGAGGGCATGTAGATAAGCTTTGACTAGGATAGAAATCAGGGGTTTTGGGGACAAGGCAGAAGAATAAACTTGAAAAGGATAGTTTGATGAAATGACCTTATGGTTTTAATGCATGCTAATAGGATAATTGGACTAACTTTAAACAAAAAGTAAACTGAAGTAATGGTAACATCAAAGAAGCCTGACATTCCAAATTGTAGGATCATATTGGGAAATGAAATCCTGAAACAACTTCAAGTACTTGGATCATGGGTAACATCTGATGGCGAATGTGAAAAAGATGCAAAAGCAAGTATGGCAAAAACAGCATTTACAGAAATGAGAACCATCCTAATGGACAAGAAAATGGCAATTGACATCGACCTCTCACTACTACATTCTTCCTATATTGATGTGCGGCGGCGACTCATCACAACTGCAACGGGAAAAAGAATCAATGCAGTAGAGACATGGTTTCTCAGAAGAATGCTCTGCACATCATATACGGACAGGATAACAAACGAAGAAGTTCTACAATGAACGAAAACAAAACATACATTACTTAAAAGAATCAGAAAACAGCAAACAAAATTTTTTGGGCACGTCATGTGAAGAGAAACATTAGAACATTTACTTACAACTGGAAAGCTGGAAGGAAAAAGAAGCAGAAGCAGACAGAGAATGAAAATGATAGATGGATTAACATCAGGGTTAGAAACAGGGCAAGCAACAACTACAATTCAGAGGGTCCGAGACCGTGATGGATGGAGAAACGTGATTGCTCTCGGCAAACAACATGGCACCTGAATGGAAAAGGATAAATGCACTGTTCCTCGAAACTGTTGAATCTGTTCCTCACTCCCTCTATTACAAGCATATTCTTCCATCAGTGGAGGGAACAGATGCACACTCACCAGAGCTTTATATGTACTGAAAAAAAAATGTTACATGTGCTGTACTCAAGTCACCTGTAATAAAGGTCAACATTACCTTTGCCTTCCTAATTGTTTGTCCTTCCGGCTCATTGAAACCCATCTCACCAATTGCACTCAATTGCGCTCAAAATCCGATACATTGTGGAGGGTGGGAAGAAATAGCAGCAGTCAGGGAAACCCCAAGCAGGCCATAGGTAGAATGTACAAACACCTTATAGACAGCCCTAGATTTTTCACTGTATAGTGCTGTCTTAATAGTGCACTAACTGTGCCACGTGGGTGCCTCAGGACAACTTCTCACCATTTAAAAATTATTCCACATTCCTATCTTTTCCACCAAAGCTGGTGACCTGAAATCAATTAGGGAATATTCATTGGAATGTGTTGAGGGAAATAATAAATGAAGAAATAAAGAGACAGTGTGTACAAGCTGACTAAAACACAAATACAATCCATTTAGAGGCTGTTCAAAACAAAATACATTCTAAGTCTGAGCAAAAGTCCAAAAGAAGGAAACGAAAAAGACTGCAGATGCTGGAACCCAGAGCGAAAACAACCTGCCTGATTGAGCAGCATCAGTGGGAGATAAAGAATTGCCAATTTTTCGGATCAGAACCTATCATCAAAAAAGAGCCATTATCAAAGGTTGCAAGCAGATTGGAAAGAAATGTTAACTTTCGGAAGGAACTTGGAGGGTTTGCAGACAGAGAGGCCACCATATAAGTGGAGGAAAAAGTTACAATTACATTGGTGATTGCAGGAGAGAGTGAAGCCAAACACATTTGAAAATTGGTTTGAAAACTACCTGCATGGCAATTTGAAGGGCTATAATGAAGTGCTAGTAATGAGTAATGTTCACTTTAACGTACATGTAGAGACATGCCATAATGCTGCAGCCAAACAAGTATGTAAGATACCCCAACAACAATGGTATACATTCAATTATCATAAAATGTCAACACAGAAAAAGAGATAATAAATATAATGGATATCGAGTTTGTATTGGTCATTATTACAGTAAGCAATAACAAACAAATATGGTTTCAATAGTGCAAACAGATTTGTTGATTACCTCATAATAATTTATGATCAGGGACATATGGAGAGGTTGGCTTTGGCTGCATTTGGCATTTTTTGCAGCCTTCTGAGCTCTTTGACACTCAAGTCTCCAAAGCAGGTTGTGATGTGACCGGTCAGTATACTTTCCATGGGGCAGTGGTGGAAGTTTGATTGAATACGTAACTAACGATATGCCAAATCTACTTCGACTTCTGAGAAAGTTGAGGCATTGGTGTAACTCCTTCGGTTACTTCACTGTGCTAGCTTCAAGAGAGGTCCTCCTCCACTATGTGGAATAACGAACAATCAAATAGGCGGCATTTCAGGATGTGTGTCCTGGATTCCTCTGATGCAATGCTGCTCCCAGAAGACCTGCAGGTCTGATCTCCTCCTTAGCTCTCCTTTCTGACTCCTTCTCTTCCCTCGTCAAGCAGTTTGTTTGCTTTAACTGCTCTTTGATTTTCCCTCTCATTCATGGTGAAGGCCTAGAGAAGGCATGCATATATGGCAGCAACTCATGCATTTACAAGACAACCAAAAAACTATTCAACACCAACTGGACTATTTCCTGTAGACTATTTAAACTTTTAATATGCATGGAAAAAGTCTTAAAATTTCAAAGAATTGCAGTAAAAGCCTTAAGAAATTATGTGCATGGAGCTGACCATCTCATTAAACTGTGTTTAATCTGACAGAAGTGGAAATGATGTGTGGAGGTCTTGAACATCAGCACTTGCATTTAGTCATTAATGGCACTGTCTGACATGATGTGACCCTTTTGGTTGGTGCTGGCTGTCATTAGTTGTATCTTTGAAGAACTTTAGGGATAAAACATCACACGTAACTGTAGTTGGAAGTTTGTGATTACCACTGATGTAATTTTGTGAGCTTCGAAAATGTTGGGCATCCTGAACCTTCATTTCACCCTTGGGTGGCTACATCACAAATAGCAACCAATGTAGAACCAACAAAATGAAGGACAATGAGATAGTACTCCCAAGGCAATGGGCTGAGAAGCATGATCTACATAGGAAAAGACAAAGAGAATTCTCCTAGCTCTTAACTTTCCTGATTTCCTTTGGATATAGAGCAAATAATTTTAGCCCAAATGCACCTCACAATGCAATCCCATTTCCTTTGAAATTTTCCCTGTAACCTAACCACTTTCCCATTAACCTTTCCCCCCACCTTAGATTTTGCCATCCCAATTAACCCATCAATGTGCTTCATGTCTTTAAGATGTAGAATAACCACATGAATGAAAGGGTTAGCAAATGAGGGATGATTGTCAGCTCTTGGACTGTATTCGTTGGAGTACAGAAGGATATAGGGACCTCATAGAGGCATTTCAAAAGTTGAATGTGGTAAACCACTGCTATGCCATGATTGGCTGCGGCCGGCTGAACATGCTTCCCAAGACCCATAGCCCCTTGCATATTCCCCTGATAGTTTAACAACATCAGCCATCATTCTTTGAAGGTGGATTCTCATGTAAATAGAGTGGTGAAGAAGGCTTTTGGTATGCTGGCCTTTATAAATCAAAGCATAGAATATAGGAGCTTGGAGGCGATGTTGAGACTGTTCAAGACATTGGTGAGGCCAATTTGGAATATTATGTGAAGTTCTGGTCCCTAAATTTTAGGAAGAATATCAATAAGAAAGAGAGAGTGCAGGGAAAATTTACTAAAATGTTCCCTGGATTGCAGTATTTAGAGTACGGAGAAAGATTGAGTAGACTGGGTCTTTATTCATTGGAGCATAGAAGGTTGAGGGGGGATTTGAAAGAGGTATTTAAAATTATGAGGGGGATAGACAGAGTAGATGTGAATAGGCTCTTCCCCTTGAGGGTAAATGAGATTGGAACAAGGGGTCATAAGTTAAGGGTTAGGTGGTAGATCTATAGAAGTTACATAAGAGGGAGCTTCATCACTCAGAGAGGGTTGGGTGAGAAGAATAACATTCCAGAAGAGGTGATCGCAGCAGGGTCAATTTTGTCATTTAAAAGAGGGTTGGATGAGTACATGGATGTGAGGGGACTACTGGGTTATGGAGAGGGAGCAGGTAGGTGGGACTGGTAGAGTTCACTTAAATCGGTGCGGATTAGATGGGCCGTAATGGCCGGTTTTCGTACTGTATTTGTTATATGGTTATTTGTGATTATTGATGGTACATCAATTTTATTAGCTAAAAGATCTCCAAAAAAAAGTATGGAACAGTACCTGAAACTTGAGAAGCTTGACATCGACCCCCCCGGTTCCTGGATCCCCCGAACACATTCAAAGTTTGACTATCCTGTTTCAAAAACTTCCTGGCAGCAGCCATGGATACCATCTCCATGGATGGTAACCGAAGGAGAATACTCCTCACTCATGTCAAGCCCTAAGAGTTCCTGATGATCAGCAATACCAGCTTGTACCAAACAGCTAAGAAGATCCTCAAGGCCCAGTATCACAGGAAGCTTAATGAGATCTTTAAGGGAGGTCAGGAAACAAATAATGGGGGCACTGACAGTGATTTTTCAAAGATCACTGGAGGAGGGGGTGATACCATGGGATTGGAGGGTTGCGAAGGTAGTTCCATTGTTTAAAAAAGGCAGTAGGTGCAGGTCAAGTAATTATTGGCCAGTAAGTTTGACTTCGGTGATGGGGATGGTTATGGAGGGTATTCTTTGAGATAGTACATATGCATATCTGGATAGGCAGGGATTGATTAGGGGCACCCAGCTTGGGTTTGTAAAAGGAAAGTCATGTTTGATGAACCTTGTTGTGTTTTTTGAGGAAGTGACAAAAAAGTGGATAGAGGTAGAGCTGTTGATGTGATCTATTTGGATTTTAGTAAGGTTTTTGATAAGGTTTTGCATGGAAGGTTAATAAGAAAGGTTCCGTCTCTAGGAATTAGTAGAGAGATTGTGACATGGGTTCAGAGGTGGCTGGAAGGTAGACAGCAGAGAGTCATGGTGGACAACTGTATGTCAGGTTGGAAGCCTGTGACAAGCAAGGTGCCTCAGGGATCGGTGCTGGGTCCTTTGTTGTTTATCATTTATATTAATGATTTAGAGGAGGGTGTGGTTAACGGGGTAAGCAAATATGCGGATGATATGAAAAGAGGGGGAGTTTTAGGATACTGAGGTGGATTTTCTTGGATTAGAGAAGGATTTGGTTTGTTTGGAAGGCAGATGGAATTCAATGTAGTCAAGTGCGCGGTGCTGCATTTTGGAAAAAATAACCAGAATAGGACATATGCAGTTAAGGGGTGGGTATTGAGGCATGCAGAGGAGCAAAGGGACCTGGGGGCTATGGTAAAGAGTTCACTGAAGGTGGATTCCCATGTAGACAGGGTAGTTAAGAAGGCATATAATATGCTGGCCTTCATAAATCACAGCATAGAGTATAGGAGCTGGGAAATGATGCTCTGGCTGTTTAAGGCATTGGTGAGGCCTGGTTTGGAGTACTGTGCTCAGTCCTGATCTCCAAGTTATAGAAAGGATATAGATAAAGTGGAGAGAGTGCAGAAAAGGTTTACAAAGATGTAGCTTAGATTACAGGGAGAGATTAAGGAGACTGGCACTTATTCATTGGAACATAGACAACTGAGAGGGGACGATAGAGGTATTTAAAATTATGTAAGGAATAGATAGTCAAGACTTAAACAGACTCTTTCCCCTGAGGGCAGAGGAGGTTGGAATAAGAGGGCATGAATTAAGGGTAAGGGGGCAACACTTTAGGAGAAATATTAAAGGTGGCTTTTTCACTCAGCAAGTGGTGGCAGAATTGAATGAACTTCCGAATGAGATAGTTGCGGCAGGGTTGGATGTGTACATGGAGGTGAGGGGGTTGGAGGGTTATCGGCATAGAGCAGGAGGGTTGAGCTAGTGGAGTTGTTCTAGTCAACCGGTGCGGGCTCGAAGGGCCGACATAGCCTGTTTCCGTGCCATAAACGGTTATATGGTTAAATATGTCTTTAAAAGAGATAGATTGTGGGGGTTTAGTGTAGGTCACTTCACAGAGTAACACTTCACATCTCATTTAAAATGCTGAAGCTAGACATGCACGCTCTGTGATTTGCAGAGACCAAGGAACTGCTTTGGGAAAGAAAGTACTTCAAAAGCAGGTGCAAATCTAAAGTCTGGGCTCAGGTGCTGATAAAGATTTTTCAAAGATCGGGTTTGGAGCCCAGCAATAAGTTTTTGTTTTTCAGGCAGAGAGAGAAGAAAGAACAAACAGGATTCTTCTCTTAGAGAGAGAGAGGGAGAGGAGTGAGTTCTACAATAGCAATTGAGACTACAACACAGCAAGCTAGCAGGCTTGTTGAAAAACCCCATTTTGAAGATGGGTTGTAAGTTCTGATTTCAGCCTGTTCAAAAACCTTGTAGTCTTTACAAGAGGAAATGGCTGGCTAGAGTGTTTCTCCTGAAATAAGGGAAATGAGAGAAACTCGGTGATGATCTGGAAATCATTTGGAAAACCCATGATGGGGCAGGCTTCTTCAGCAAGACACCGAAATGACTGATTGGAGGAAATCAGTTTGTGTGCATGTCCAACAAGCGGCAAATCTCTCTCTGTAACCAATGAGAACCTTCCTGAGCAGTAACCAGTAAACTTTAAGCATCAGAGCCTGGCAAAAATTTAAATGTTAAATTCTATGCACAGTATGAGAATTGCCTGATACCAGTGAACTTGGAGAAGCAAAAAGTGAATGATTGGACTGTGAAACAAAGAACTTTCCTGAACATATACACATCACATACATGTGTGTTTAGAATTAGAAGGGGGTTAAGTTAGGTTAAGTTAATAGTTAAAGTTTGATCCAGTTTTTATGTTTAAAGAAAATTAAAAGCAACTTTTGTTTAAGTAACCATTGACCTGGTGAATTTCTATTGCTGCTGGGTTTTGGAGTCCTCTGGGCTCATAACGCCAGGCATCTCCTGGCCACCAGAAAAAAAGTGACCTGGTGAGTTGAGTGCCAAGTACCTGTGAAGAGTATGAGATGCAGAGGACCTCATCAGAGACACGTTCATGGCCGGTATCCGCTCCGGGTACATACAGCAATGGCTATTGGAGCAAACAAGTTCTCAATCTGCAAAGGGCAGTTGATTTTTCAGAGACACTGGAAGTGGCCTTTCAAAACTCAGGTCACCATGGGCACCACTATCCTTGGACGGGGCATTGTCCTGCCCCGTGAGTGACTGGTCCCCTACACCATCTCACTACTCTAGTGATTTGTCCTCGGCCGCCATTGCGGGACATCTCTTCAAGTGCTATTTTAGTGAGCAGGGTCATGCCTCCCGAGACTAATTCTACCCATAGCCCCTTGCATGTTCCCCTTTCTTTTTGCATCAACCAGTCAATGAGGTTGATGGTAATTCCTGTCCTTAGTTATTAAAACCCTAATAGTTTCACATTATTGATGGTACATCACTGAAAGTGACAAGTAGATGAAGCAAGAATATTTCCCA